>NC_137214.1:10877807-10882807 GCF_949987685.1 Ammodytes marinus
GGAAACAATTCAGTCAATGCCCTGAGCAGGGTAGCCCTCACACACACAAACACACACACACACACACACACACACACACAGACGATACACACTCATTTCACACTCGCCCCTCTCATATGTTATGCGCAGAAATACACACGCCCAGCATACGCTCACATGTTACTCTCATCTGTCCCCTGTTGAGGTGCTCATTGCATGGCATTTGACAGTGTGTTAACTCTACTGTGATCCTAAACTGCTATCAGGTTGTCTACACTCAATCAGTAAGTCTTGTGTATCCCCGGGATCGCTCAGGGTTTATGGAGGAGGTGAGCAGGGGGCTACACTTTCTGAACAATATGTGCAGAGGGGGGAGAGGGCAGATTTTTGTTGTAACATTGTAATGGTAGCTAGTAATGCTTTACTAGCCAGTGATGCCAGTGTGTTGTCTGCTGTAAACACAGGAGGTGGGATACAGAGCAGAGGAAAAGACTGCAGCAACAGCAGGCCTAAGGGAATGATACACTTAAGATGGGGTTGGTTACTGTTATAATCAGTCTGATGTCTGTGTTGTAAGTCTGTTTAATTGTTCTGTTTTGTATGTCCTCAGCCTATCTCCCTTGACGTGAAGATCTGTTATCACACTACCATCTCCCACGAGGACCAAAGTGGGAATGATCTTTTAGCTTTATTTATACAAATTAAATTGCGTTTTAAGACTGGGTGTATGCCTGTAACTTTTAATCTAATTATCTAACTGTGTCCATTAGTAGGCATTATGAACATTCCGGCATTGATATTTTCCTCTCCAACTGCCCGCGACTCATCATGTTTTTGTATCGATACCGATCAGCAATTTGTTTTTTTAAGGCAAAGTGGCAAAATTAAAAACAACACTTATAGAATTAGGTTTTTGCAAAACAACTACCAAACACATTCCTTGAGTATTAGGTATGTAGCTGCACTGACTGATACAGACTAAACTACTTTTCTCCTATACAACATTCCCTGTGTGTGTATTCAGAACACCCAAAAGCTTGTGTTATGTCACAATGCATTCTGGGATGTGATTTTCAATAACTGTTTTTAGATAGATAGATAGATAGATAGATAGATAGATAGATAGATAGATAGATAGATAGATAGATAGATAGATAGATAGATAGATAGATAGATAGATAGATAGATAGATAGATAGATAGATAGATAGATAGATAGATAATTTTATAACTGTATTTTGTAGTATATCATGATTAGATACTGACCCAATATTATTGTTTTTTTATCCATTCCATTACTTCCACCTTCCAGCCTATTGTTATTCTACTTATTATGTTTGAATCAAACAAATTTCACTCACATTTAAAGTAAAGGAATGTTGTATTTCATCATGCAGTGCTAAAAGAATGATTAAAATCCAATCTCTTTTTCCGGTTTTGGGTTTACCAAAACTGCAATCCCTTTTCTTTCTCTCCATATTTGGGCGGAGCCAGGTGAAGGTTAAGTAGGTGGAGCAAATGGCCACCAACAAAGAGTGTGAAAATCATAAATAGTCACACAAATCAGTCAAGGAAACACACCCTGTAATGGTCTAATATCCCCTTGACGGAAAAAAATGATCCCAATAAGCCTTTTTCATGGAGGACAAGTAGAAAAAGCAAATATGTGAATAATCAAATGAATGATGGCTGAATTCCATTCGGCAGCTTCAGTTTCAGGGTCCCATGCTGGGTCAATGTCACACTGCCATGGCTTACAGGAACACTTTATCATTGCTGTTATTAGTAACACCTGTGCTTTTCCTATGACAAGTCAAAATATGTGTATATATACATATTCCACGGAGATCGCTTTGCCTCTCCAATTTATCTCCCCTCGGCGACTGACATTAGACATTAGCAAGCCCTGCAACACGAGGTAAAAATGAATGCATTAACAGTGTTTGAGTTTTTAACTAAATGGTGTTACTTCGGTGTAGTGAGGGTTTTTCTTGGAACGAGCATCTAGTGGAGTTTACAGGGACTGCACTTATACAGGCACTTTTTGCAAGAGCTCCAGGATCCAGCTGTGGTGGTTACGGCTTGACTCTTGATGCAACAAGTTTTTTGCTCTAAAATGAACATTGCTTTAAAATTGGAAACAAATTGCATGCAAGTCGGAGCACGCAATCAGACCACTGCCATGACTAAGAAACCAATACACTCTAAAAATAACACGTATTACTGTATACTCGGCTGCTCTCACCTGCAGTATATGGTCATGCACTTGAAATGTGATTATCAAAGTGTGAGAAAGTGCGTGTGTCAGGTCAGGAGAGAGAGAGAGCGGAGGCAGGCAGGCAGGGGTTGTTTTTGATACAGCCCAAAGTGCAGAAACAAGCCCATTTCTGTAATTTAATATTTCACTGCCTTCACATCTGGACCTGCATGTAAAAATGGAAAATAGAGGGGTGGGATATAAGACTGACATAGGGAGAGAGGGAGGAAGAAAGAGGGGAGAAAAAATACACCCTCCTCTCCAGTGCACACACTCTCAGCCTTCACTCACTCACTGCTCACACTGTGACCACATGCTTGTCTGTGCACACACAATTTTTACGGTAACACAGGATGCATACTTGCTGCATGCACATATACTTCTTGTCTTTCGTTTTCTTTCTCCCTCTCAATCAGTCTCCCCCCTTTTTTTTAGACAAACACACACACACACACACACACACACACACACACACACACACACACAAACCACTCTGGGGTGACTGGTGTTGTAAGTTGGCGTGAGTGTGTAGGTGATCTGGGTGTGATTACTGCTTGGCTCTCCGACAGCTCTGATGATGACATTCAGTGCTTTGAGCTCCTCTGGCCTGGGCCTGCTCCAAACACAACCAGGCAGTACACTCTCTCTCTACCTCGCAACCATGCATACATGTGGCCTAGATACTAATGCAACACACACTCGGCATATTGTACCTATGCAGTTCAGCCGCACTAGAGGTTCTGCGGCGGGAGAGTGAATGACGGAGACGATGAAAAAACACTTGAGAAGTGTGCTTTGTGTTTTTGAAGGTTAAATGATGTGCATCCCTTTGTGTTTAAAGCATAGGTTAAATTAAAGGTGAGATATGATGTCAAAGGTCAAGTCACCTTATCTACCTAACACACTCTATAAATGCTCACCACTGTTATGTTGTTTACAGCCCAATACTAAGAGCAACCTGCTCTTGAGTCCGCTGCAGCTCCTCAAATCTCTTCTATCTGCCTGTGTTGTCACTGCCTCTGTCTGTATTCCATTTGCTCCAAGTGTCTGTTTGCCTCATTTAAATGCCAAGCTTAGGGAGCAGCTGTGTGTTGGATCGTTGCTATCAAGACAGAGTCAACATATGTACACACACACACACACACACACACACACACACACACACACACACACACACACACACACACACACACACACACAATTCCCCTCAGTTGTGGGGCTTCATGCCCAGATTGTCTTAATCCTCTCTGTCCTCCACATATTTCTCTACACCCATCAACGGCAACGCTGCTTTGATGAAGACACACCCACACACACACACACACACACACACACACACACACACACACACGCACACACACACACACACACCAGCACACACACACACACACACACACACACACACACACACACACACACACACACACACACACACACACACACACACACACACACACACACACACACACACACACATTTATGATACTCTCCATCATTATCATTGTTTCAGCTGGAGAAGAGTCAGCGCTTTTGTTTGTAATTACAGGGGTTTGAAGTGTAAGGGAAGAATTCTCAAGAAGAGAGAGGAGGATGGATGGAAAAGGGGGAAGAAAAAAAAGAAAGAGTAGGTCAGAAAAAAACACACACCAGCATGTCTGTGACATATTAGTCACATTTTACCGTAATTGTTGTTCAAACCCCATCCCACACTTGTAAAAAGAAGAAGAAAAATACTTTGGGAATGTGCTTTGCCGTGGATGGCTTCCAAGGTTTTGTCTGGTGTGTTCTGTACAAAGGGCAAACGGAGCTTTGTGGCTGGCTGGTATGGCTTTAAAAACATTACAGCTACGGGTAGCGGCCTGTTCCGCTTCCTAAGCCTGGGGCTTCGGTTCGGATTGACCCCATCAAAGCAGAATAGATTGTGCCATTTGTAGAGGTACTAAAGAGTCTTCAGCTTTAGTCTCTCGGTTTCCCTAAAATCAAAACGAATCCCTCGGTGCAAACCCCAAGATAAAGGCAACACAAAACCCTACATTGGTTCCCTTCCATCTGGACATGTGGTGATAAGCCAACCTGAGGATCTTTAAGGCAGAAGAAAAAAAAACAATTGATTGATGGACTGATTGATTTACCGTTCAACAGATGTATCAATTCAACATCAAAAAGAATATGGCTGTGTCTGTCAGAAGCATAAGATCGTTTTACTAAGGCACACAAGTGTTCAAAAACAACACGGCTGGAGGATGACAGGCACGTGGCACGCAGCAACATCCACACAGCTTGCAGAGATCCCTCAGGGTTCATAAAACACAAGTCTCGTTAAAACCCCCGCGCCCCCACTGTGATGAGCAAGTGAAGGTCACGGATCGGGGAGAAGGGTCGTCGTGAGTAAAAACAGGAGGACCGCCAAAACTTATTGTAGTAAACAACACTTGTCCGTCCTCCCACCACCCCCTTCCATGTTGACTTTTGGGGGCCCTGTTACATTGCTTTCCCTCCTTTCATCCCCCGTTTCTTGGACTATTCTCACACACTCATATGCCAACTTCATAACACACATATTTCATTGCAACATGTTGGAAATGAACTTGTTTTTTTGTGCACGGTCGGGCACATTTCCACAACAAGGAGAAACCGGCTGTGCAAAAACACTGAACCTCACGGCTGTAACATATGCACAGCAAAGCACTCTTGCACACACATCCACACATTACAACTGCTCTTAAACTCGCAGCGCTGGGGTAGGTGTGTGACCCATGTACGTC
>NC_137214.1:11487807-11662807 GCF_949987685.1 Ammodytes marinus
AGGTATAGTATAGGTCATAGAAAATTGGTAGCAGTTATAGTTCTGACAATGACAATGTTCAAACTGTGAAGTGTTATTTTTCATCCTGTCCTTGTTCATTGTATCAGTAGTAACTAAATATTTCACCAATAAGTGCAAAACAGATTGTTTTGGGGAGAACTACATACAATAATATGTTGTTAAAACAAAAATAAGTGCTGGAAAAATCTTTCGACTAAGATCATTAGTATTATTAAAAAGAGCGGTTATAGCCTAAATAATAATTCTGTTACTCTCCCTACTTACTGTGGAATGGGTTTACATTGTGATATGTTTATTATTGTTGTTTATGATGACTGAATAAACTAATACTAGTGCTCCCCTTTATTCATCAAGGAGATTATGTTGTGATATCAGGAAGCTGATATTCCTGTTTAATGTATGGCTTCATTGTGATTTTGTCTTCTGCTCCAATGCTTTGATAAGAAAGTTCAGAGGGACGAACCTTGGTTTTGTGTTTGCAGACTCATTATGTGACATCTGATCTGTAATACCTTTTAACACATGTGTCACCATCCATTTTAGGTTAACTGCATGGGAAAGTAGTTACTATGGGGTAAGATGAGCAACTTGTTTAACTGGCCTCAGGGTTAGTGGCCTATTGTATTTCACGATCAGTGAGGGAGGGTGAGAGAGATGAAGAAAATATGTCCGCAAAATGAAGTGACATGTTTGACCTGAAAGCTTCAAGAAAAACCAATAACTTCTTCGTACAGAGTTGGGTTTCTTGATCTTGTGTTGTGTATCTATACAACAGGCAGAGGACAAATGACCGGTAAGTCTTTAATAATGTTTGTGCCCTTTATGCAGTAAGACTCATAGCGGCATTACACATTATGGTGAAAACCCGGAAATTCCATGCGAATGTGAGAGGAGTGATTTTAGACTGCTGATTCAGGCTGCCTGTGTCCCCTAGTGCCAGACATGTATCAGTGTAGCCACAGTCAAAATGGTGCCTCCTACTTACATCAGCTCCACTAAATTAAAACCCCTGACTCAAGCAACCAGTCAAACATAGGCACGCACACACACACACACAAAGATAAACACACACTCCTATTGTGTGGGTGTGTGGGTACGGCACTTCCCGAGCGTAAGAAGCAACGTTTGTAACAGTAAAGGAGCAACCTTTAAACATACGTGAAGTGAATATATAATAAATAAATCTAGTTTTTTAGGATGCCTAAAAAAACCACAGCAAGGCTTCTCACCCTTCGTGGAAAACCCTGAACTTTGGCAAAGCTAAACAAACTGACAAAAGTAGGAGACAGGGAGGAGGCACTGAGCAGAGAGGTGATACATACCGCCACTTATATTTTCCTTCTCTTTCCTACCAAAGACAGTGGGGAGGAAGACTATAGTCCCTCCCTCTCTCTCTCTCTCTGTGTATCTCTCTGTCTCTCTCTCTCTCCATGTCTCTCTCTAACACACATGTTAAGGTATTTCCTGTTAGGAGTGTGAGATGGCCAAGAAGTATTACGGGTGACCGAGCCCTCAAGTGGGCCCCATTTTTTCTCATACTGTTCTCTTTTCCTTTCTCCTGCTTCGAATGCTATTTCCTTCTTCCACTGTTTTTCTTCCACAGCCTACAGTGGTGATGAGCCCGAGCTTTTGTGATAAAAGAGTTAGCCAGTGCCCTTAGAGATTTTCTCAACTTGACCACTGGGGACCACTTGTGTCACACTCCCTATTTAGCTGCTATGCACATTCAACAGGCTATATAAATGCTTTTGGTAAGTGAAAGAAAGAAAGAAAGTGAAGCAGGAAAGTGTGTAGTCTACCCTCTGGCTCCGAGCCATTCAACTCTGGAGCAACGCTTCACATCTGGCTTCTATTGAGAGAGGGATTGGGTTGCACACACTCTTCCCCAGCCTTTCTTATGTGTGAATACTCAACCCACACATTCGCGCATGTGCGCATGCACACACACACGCACACGCACACACACACACACACACACACCTTCTTCTTCTTCCTCCTCTCTCTCTCTCTGTTAATGGGCACTGGACCCTTTCCCACTCACATGATTACATACAAGTTTTGTACCACCAGGCATCATGTTACAAAGTAACAATCCACAGAGCATACATTTCCTCATTTGGTTTTCTGTATGGTTTTTCTTTGCTATATTAACCATATAATGTGCTACGTGTACAAGTCTTCAAACGGAAAGCAAAAAAAAAGGGGACAGAAATACTTTAGTCTCCAATAAGTGACTGTAACTGGATTGAGCAGTGGTACAGACAGCGGAGTAAGTAGCTAACCCGATTACTAGCCTGTCTCTATGAGCTTACAGAGTGAACAACATGGCCAGAGAAAAAAATAAATCGATACAGCCAAGAGTTGTGCTAGCGAGGACATGGGCTTCTGGCTGGCCCAGTAATGAGAAAACAGCATACCAACTCATTTCTCCACGATAATATGCAAACATTTAAATAACTTTATATATTTTTATTAGTGGGATGATTTTGATAGTGTAGATTTCATGATACAATGTTGTGTACACATCAACAGTGTGCTGGGGGTTTAAAAAGCAACCATAAAATGATTGTGTGTACTACTTATATTCAGTGTAATTGTACTGAAGGTTTGCATTTTTTTTCACATCACACTTATACATTCTGCATTTTCGACTTGTGATAGTCAGATTCAAGGTGAGAACAGAAACTTTCTGTCTTCTGCAGATTTATGTGAAAATTGTCTTTTAGTCTCAAACTCTATATCATTATGCAAAATGAAGGTCAACTTTCCCAATGAATTAATGAGCAAATCACATGTTTGTGCAGAAGTGGACCAACGCTATAGTGCGTAACTTATTTTGCCACATGAGGAATTCTGAGTAATTATAACAACACTGCCGTCGCATCTACATGAGGTGGCCTTTCCCTGATTGTGAATGGATTTTATCCCTTCTGCTGTATGTTTTTTCTTGGCAATAGAATCAACAACCGAAACATTTCTTGGGCTCTTCTTGAGCTTTTTCTGAGCTCCTGTGCCAGTGTCAGGGGGCGACAGTTTGTAAACACTGCAATACAGAGTGTTTTGAGGAGCTGAACTTCGTGTGAACTCATTCGGCAATGGATTGAATGTAACATACATACATTTATATGAAAAACTTACGCACTATATATTTAACAATTTGTATTTCTGTTGTCCTAAAACGTTTTTCCTATTGCCCACATAATGATTGTACTTCCATGAATGTTCTTCCCACACTCTGGTTTATCCTGATTATCTCTACATTCATATTATTCTCTTATATTTTCCTATTCCATAACCACACCCTGACCAGTTGCTCTTTTCTTAAGTGTGCTGCTGGCCACACCCATGCTTGGCACCCTCCTTTCTCTGTCTGTTGTTGTGCCAGCCACTGGTGGACTTGGCTTTGCCCCCCTATAACCATGGCCAGATATTTCTACCGCAACCCAGTCTCTAAGCCATGCAACAGATGGAGCAGAGACAGGGGAACACAAACATATCTGTTGTTGTGTGTTGACTGAAAACACATAGAGACAGAGAGGAAGAAGGAACAAATGAGTCCTGTAATGCTACATGAGTTTCAGCATAGTATGCATACCATATATGTGTGGGAAAAGACATCTGTAAATCAAGTAAGCCATGGCACTTTGAAACATCTGCATGTTTTCTTGGGAAGATTTACTGCTCTTCTTCTTGTATGTAAGTACCTGCTTGCCGTGGTCCTCTCTTTCTCTTGAAGGCAGCGCCGGACTGCAGCGCCTCCAATAGGCCATCCATGATACCAGTTTCATCACCCTCTGTAAACACATCATCAAAACAGAACATCAGCAAGGCATCAACAAAACGCAGGATCAAAACAATACACGCAGCCACATTTGAACTTTTATTTATATGACACACACACCCCCACACACACTTTTTCCAACCATGTTATTTTAAAATCAATAAAAACACAGACATAAACACCAATTTTCTTCCCCGACAACAGGGGTGTAATTGGGTGTTTTTCTAAACCCTTTACCTATCCATGTTTCTCTCAAGACCCGCCAACACAAGCGTGGGCAAGGGGTTTATTTACCAGCCACGTGATAGCTACATTAACCAAGATAGGCAGTGACCTAGTTCAGTTTCTCTCACTGCCCGAGAGCTCCATGCTGGTCAGGGAAGATAAAACCTCTATAACACATAGACAGCCTTATCCGAATGCCACACCCACTTAGACCAAACTTCCCGAAATGAAAATACAAGAGAAAGAATGAGTAATTGTTGTGAACAGTTTAAATGGTATTTACTGTAAAGGAACCTAGTGTATGTGTTCAGGTAGAGTACAGGTTATATGGGTGGTCTCATTGTTTGTTTACGTCATCCACAGACTCTGTGTCTGATGGCCTTACATCCGGGAAGGGGAGTTGCTATGTGTACAAGTGTGTGTGTGTATGTGTTGTCATGATTGTTTGGTAGACAGGATTCAGTGGCACAGCTCAAGCAGATGGTTTTAATTATCTCCATTCCAAACTCAGTGGAGCCAGAGAGGTCTGGAAAGGGGGGCAGTAAGGTTAGGGAGGGTTAAAGGTTTATGTCGTCACCCCCCCAACCCCCCCAAACACAAACACGCACATGCATAGTTCTGCTCACACACACACACACACAAGATTTAATCCTGTAGTAAGCCATGAAGCAGATGGCATGTGGCCTCGCCCGTCACTCTCTCCCACACACTCCCAAGGCCTTCTGCGTGGCACATACACCCCTCAATGGCCATGTCCTAGAACTGCACAAGTACAGCAGAATGATGTAGGTCAGGTTTTTTATCCTTCCAGGGAACTACATCTGGCACATTTCCACTCTACCTAATTACATGGTTGCTTTAAAACACTGGTCAAAGCACACAGGCACAAAGACCTATTTGTGAATATGTACTGGAGGCAATAAAGGGAATAAACAACAACCTGACTGTATGTATAAAACAGGCTTGCTCTTGATCAAATGCAATCACAATTACATCTACAATGTCCTAGGGCCAAGACCTCTTTTGTGTGAGTGGTGCATTGGGCAATACTGTCTGATAAGGCCATTTATATGTGTTCTTTATCAAGGGGAAGCTTAACAATGTTAGGGATTAGTAACAGGGCTAATTATTACAATACACACTTGTTGGGTTTAATTACTTGTTTGAATAATGTGATCTTGTAATGCACATGATTTTTCTATGGTAAAGATATCTAGTTGATGGTGTTATAATTGACTATCAATATTGAAATGGCCTCAGAAACTACAGTGGCCAATCTAGAGAATAGGCGAATAACAATGATATGAATGGGAGTAGCACAAGCATGCACACAATCAACACAGGACAAAAGTGTGAACGGCAAAGTAAAGCTGGAAGCAAGTAAGAAAATAAGACGGATCAATTAGAGTAACAGCATTAGCTTATAAGCTCTTAAAGATGTCTCCCTTTGGGGCTGATCTACTTTGGCTGCACACTCACACAATGACACACGATAACATGCACACACACACAGACACGCATGCACACACACACACACACACACACACACACACACACACACACGATCTTGTGTGGAGCAATAGCACCCCTGATGGTTGTTCACACGTTGACAGACGAAGATATTAATGGAAATTGTTACAGAGAAGAGTTACAAGAAACACAGACAACTATGAAAGGAAAAGAGTTTGAGAAAGTAAGAGATAGAGAAAAAGTTTAAGTGGGAATTTCGATGTTCCTCATGTGCCTTGATTGTGCCCTGATTGTGCCCCTATTTCACAGCTGTTTTGGGGTCAAACGGGTAAATGAGTCTAACAGGGCTTATCCCATCTCACTCTTCTCTATGCTTTTCTCCTCTCCTCCTTAGAGCTCTGTCCCTAAGAGACAACAACTCAGTCTAATCCAAAAGAGAGCATCTGCTTCCCTATTCTCCTGCCTTCCCCCTCCCCCACACTACCACACTACTGCCTCACTTGTTCTTTTTGTGTAGAGCATGAGCACACCTAGTGGCAGTTCCCATACCGGCATCTATGTGTGGGACTGTGAACCACACATGCACACACCCTTTGCCACATACACAAAAGCACAAGGCGTCACACACTCTTTTACAGACAGTACTGACACCTAGCTGTAGAAACAAGAAAATGTTTGTTTCCCCCTGTAGTCTGGCATATATCCAAAGTTGAGTTTTACACAGGGATTGATTTTTCATTACAGTAGCAAACTGTATTTATCAGATACAATTATAGCAAAACATTAGAAATGTAAATTGAATCATCGCAAAGATGGTGAATGTGGACTTTTGGGTGTGGCTCCTAGTACTCTGCCAGTCTGGTATGATTAATGAGAGCCATATGAAGCCATATTAAATCACCTACTTATAAGATTATTAAAAAAGATGAAACAACTCATGATTTCATAAGAATTTCAGGATAATCAATAGTCATTCAGAAGAGCTACCATCAGATGCTCAGCACATGTGAGGCTCCACTGAGTGAGCGTCTGTCTGTCTGACTCGCATGGGAATGACAAGGCCACAAACTGCAAACACACACACCCTGACCTTCCAGGGTTTAACCAGTAACTGGTCTGGGATATTATGTTGACAGAGAGACAGCAAAGCATTCGGGGAATCCATGAGAAAGAGGAACACTGTTATGAGATAGTGAGGGTATGTGTGAGGACATGGGCAGAAGATTGTAAAGGAAAACAGGGAACAAGGACGATGCGAGTGTGTAGCTGCTTTGTGTAACAGCCGTCCAGCATGAGGGTTGTAAACAAATACAGAACAAAGAGCAGGTGTGTGTATGCAAGATTTGTTTGTGGTTGCATTCAAATAAGGGGGTGTTGAATGACTCTGGGCTTTCAAGGGCCAGTCAAATATGCCACCTGTATGTAAATGATCTGGAGCCCACTAATGCACGTACACAGCCATTTGAAGGACTATTATGTTCCATCCACGCATGCCTCTAGAGGCAGAGGACATGAAATTTGACTACCTTACTTTCTACCACAAAAAGTCTGCTCCACACTTTTAACACAGTGACAAGCCATTCCAAGGACTGCCTCAGTGCTCGGCTGCTTGCTGTGTCTTTAAGTGCCCTTTAAATGAACGGCACGGACAGGGGGAGGGAAGGGAAAGAAGAAGGGGGAGGGATGGAACAAAAGCAAGAAGGAGAGGAGAAGCCAGCTGGAACGTGGAGCACTCAAAAAAAGGCCAGAAAGACTTTTTGTAAATGGAGTTCACAAAACAGACACACACACAGACTTGGCAGCCCAAAAAAAGCTTTCTCCAACACATCGGCAAAGAAAAAAACAGAAGCCTTCTATAGCAAAAGATACATAGACTTTGTATCTCACACACACACACACACACACACACACACACACACACACACACACACACACACAGCATTGCGTTGGCACATTTTGACTGTGGAACTATGGAGTCCCAGGAGAAACAAAATGAGAGGAGGAATGTACTGAAACTAGGTCACAGTCTGAGACTTGGGAAAAGTGCCTGTGCATAAATGTGCATTTGCAATTCAGCATTTTAGTTTTAACTATGTGTATACATGATGAAAGTTAGAATCTGTGTTTGTGTGAGTTTTGGTGCACAGGCCAATGTGCTGCTAGCATTTTCCAACGTGTAACAGCTTCTCATAGAAGAGTGGAAGCATGTTTTTGGTGATATGATTTAGGCATTCTTTCCCTTTAAAAAAAAATGGCATCAACCACCCCCCCTCCTCAGTTACAGTTTCTTGTATACGTCTTCCTTGTCCTTACTTTGTGTGGAGCTTATTGTTACTTGCTGAATTCCAAACGCAGGTCATCAGCATTAGATTAACTCCAATCTATAAATACTGATGAGTTGTTTTTCTCTCTCACACACAGACACAGATACACACATAGACACACACACACACACACACACACACACACACACACACACACACACACACAGACAAACACACACACATCCCACAGAAGTGTGGACTCTGACTGCCCCCAACTGGAATCTGAGGGAAATACATACTGAGAAACCTGGAGTGTCTCTCTTTCTTTCCTCATTCATGCACACACACACAAACACACACACACACACAGGTAACACAGATATTTTCCAGCAATTCGTGACCTGCGTTGATGTCAAGGTTCTGGTTCCTCTTGAGTTTCTCCTCCTTCTCCTTCTCTGCCTTTTCCCGGGCAAGCTTGGCCTTCTTGATCTTCTCCTCAGCCTCCTTCCTCTTCTGATTCTCCTTCACTGCTTGCTGATGGGGGGGAAGGAGGACAAAATAAGGGGAAAATATGAGACATTGCATGTTTGTAGCATACTTTTTGAGTGTTTCGTGTGGATAACTTCATGTTAAAAAAATATGTCAATTCTAAAACTAAATTTGAGACGACAGATGTATTATGGATCTGCTGGACGTCTGTGTGTGCAAACATCACTTCCAAACAAGTGGATGGTGGTTATCGTCACAGTAACTGGAAAATCAAGTTATCAAACGGCTCTTTTTACAGTTGATGTATAAAGTGATAATATAAATGACTCACTCTCGTTCATTATTGTGTCAATACAAACGGGTGTACAAACACTGCGTCTCCTTCTGGTTTGAGATTCGTCTTTCATCTTTCCATCTTTTATCTAGATTTGTATTTGTACTGCATTAATACTGAATTGGGGTTGCTTAGTAAAAGACAGATAACCACAACCGCAACTTTTTAAAACAGATCAGGCTTGAGTTAGCTCATTCACGTGCACTAAAACACACCTGGAACATGTTTTTAAAGGTGTGGAGGTCGCCAAAGAATTCTTCTATGGAGATTTTTCTCGTGTCAAAAACAAAGTACTGTCCCAGGTCGCTATACTGTTTCTCCATGTTCTTATGCAGCATATCCAGCTTCTCGTGCTGCTCGTGGGCGGTAGCCACAAAACTGTGAGGAATTGTGTTAAGGAACATGGAAACAATATCTAATCTAATAATATAGTATTTAAACAAGACAAAAAAATGATCATGCAGGCTGGCAAGCTCTATAGCTTGAATTTCTATACAGACAGACTGTTTTTGGCATTAGCTGAATAATTATATTAAACATGTAACTGAATAAAGAGGATATGGACATCTTTTCCACAAACAGGTCCTTGTCACTTTGTGGAGCAGGGAAGGTTTTTAGTTTTGATTCCAGGTCCTTGATCTGACGGCCCATCAGCTCAAGGTTCTTCTGAAGTGTCTCTGCAGAAACTAAAGGGAACATGGGGGAACCATTGATGATGCAGAGCACATACATTCAAACATACATACACAGCCTATGATGGATTGTTGTTTTATTTCATGTCTATGCAAATGACTGTATCAATAGGATGAATGAATTGTGTAGGGATGGAGAAGTATAAAGATCAGTTAGATTCCCAATGTACCTCTGCTGGCCTTTTCCACATGGACAAGCTCGTCTGTGAAGCTCATGACATCCGGATACTGCTCCTGGCACACATCGGCGAGGAAGTGGAGCAGTGTCTGCTTCAGATCGGCTGATTTGGTGTCACGCAACTGGTTGGAAGAAAGATCAATTTAAAAAGAGCATAACGGAAAAGGCAATGAATCAAAGTGATTTGATGTTTGCCTCTGCCATCAGTGTTCCACACTTTCCTCTTAACAGAGTGTAAATGGATGTGCCCCTAAGTTTATGGGTTTCAAAAGGTCCCGCATTCATGCACTTATGCATCATGCCCATCCATGTTTTCTTTTCCACATTATAAAAGATGAAAATAAGATAAATTAATACAGTATACACATAGCTTTTGTTACACAAACTTGGTGTAGCATCACTGTTTACGATACAAGCTAAAATTGAAAAGATATAGGGAAAAACCGTTGCACGGTAATGTCTATATACATACAGTATGTATTTATTATATAGACCCCCTCTGGTCACTCAACTTTAATATAGTACTACTATTACTACTGCCTCTAATACTTCTAATACTAGTACTCATCATATTAACAGTACATAATAAATTCAATAATATGACGGGAAACGATTCGGGTTTTGTGTTTGTTGAGTGTGACATTTCAGTCTCTGTGATAACACTGCAGGTAGAGGGCTTTGCTATGGGACTAAGGTTGAATGTTGTTTTCTACACATCAGCAGGACTTCCAAGAATTGAACAGCGCAAACAACTAAATGTCTTTCTGGGTGTCTTCATTGAGTTTCCTACTATGTGAGTTGTATACTACATCTACACCTTCTTTTACCTTGCACAGGTATGACATGGAAAAGCCAAAGGCCTTTCCGTTGCGGGAGCCAGCATTCATATAGTTGCCGACGAGCAGGGTGATCTCCAGCAGTTTGCTGAAGGTCTGGCTCTTCCGGAGCTCCTCGCAGGCGGCCGTCACAGACACCACGTCTGGCTTGATGTTGTTCAGCTGCTCCTCAAACTGCAGCTTGAACAGGATGGCATTAAGGCGGGGCATCAACTCATCCACGCTAGACATCTGGACAGACAAAAGAGGGTGGGGGGGATTTGAGACTTATTCCTACTATGTTTTTTTGCCACATAGATTGTGTGTGTGTGTGTGTGTGTGTGTGTGTGTGTGTGTGTGTGTGTGTGAGACTAAGGGGGATTTTTTCAATTACTCATATCTTGCACACTTGAACAAAGAAGTCTGTGTTTGACAGCGTTAGAATCTTTCTGTGTCTAATACATTGACAACAGTTGACGCCATCTCGGTACTTCCAACATTTTCTATGCCCCATTTGCCATTTACGCTGATTTCTCTGCTATGTTAGCGGCTAAGTCATGTCCTAGTCAGGTGAGAATTCAAAACTACACAGATTTAACATTAACAAGCAATCTTATTTGTGTGTGTGTGTGTGCGTGCGCTCACCACTACTCCAAACTGTTCTGGCTCGGCCAAGTCATCGTATTCATCCTTCAACCCCCCCAGCAGTTTCATCTTCTTGTCTTCCGGCATTTGTTTGACCAGGTTCTGTGAGACAAAACAGGGAAATATACACAATTATGTTTTTTTACATGTACAGGTGTCACAAAGTAGTCCTTGAGCAAGACATGGGTCTACACAACACAAACACAGATTGATTGACGCTTGAAAGAAAAAAATGTTGTGGCTTAATCCACTTAAAAGGCCAAATAGCCCATCTGCAGTAACCTTGACAATTAAATGTGTGAAGAACCTTGAAGATCCGTTTGTTCCCATATAACTATATGGTGTTCATCGTACCCTGCCAGGTCTCTCTTGTAAGAGATACAATATATCTCAAGAGACTTCTTGATTAGACAAAGTTAAAGACAAAACAATAAGAAATGTCCTGCTGAAGGACACATAAACAAGGCAGGGGCTTGCTGTCACAAGAGTATGCTATTAGCTTAATACACTATTCTCCTGTTTGCTATATCGACTTAGGAATTAACAAACAGACACATCACACTAATTTACTTCAGAAGGCCCCATGGAGAATAATACAAGGAACAATAACGTTTCCCACTATACTGTGACAGAACACAGATGAATGGATGCATTCACAGAACCTTGTATATACCAGCACTGGGCAGATTCTAAGCCTTGTACCTGAACCATGGACTCTGTGAGGATCTTCTCATTAACCTCCAGGATGGCATCCTTGATCCCTTCGTAAGGGAGACGGAAGGATCCCAGAAAAATGGCTGTGAAGAGCAAACACAATTAACAGCGCTTATTAAAATCCAATGAGGATTCAGTTGAACACACAGTCACACTCCATTGTCTGCATTTCAAATCAAGGTGTAGTTCACTAAATGCATTTAAAGTGCAATGTCATTTGTATGGACACTGAAGGGTATCAGGTCTTTTGAACAGATTGGACATACTAGTGGACTTACAAAGGTTCTGGGCAGTCTTGCCATCGATATGCTTGAGCTCCTTCACCTTCTTCTTCTGCGTCTGCTTCTTTTCCTCTCCTCCATCCTGCTCCTTTTTGGCTGGAGGAGAAATATAGAGAAATGGTGAGGATGGTGGCAATATTCAGAAAAGGTACTTTGTTAGAAATTGCATTTCTCTGTAACTTTCTTAATGAAAGATGACTAGTGCATCTGGAAATTAATGGTGGAATTAAGGACAGAGGTAAAATCAGTGCGGCCTGTAATAGAGAATGACGTGGATAAGAGGGATGAATAGAGGGCCTATGTGATGAGTATAAAAACTGACAGACTTGGCACGGCTTACACTTTTTTCCACTCGTCCAACTGTATGGTGTCACGGAGGTGTTGGGATTAATGTATCAGTGGCCCAGGGGAAGCTAGAACTGCTATGAAATGGCTGTAACACTGGAGGAAAGATGTCCCTTGTGTGCGTGGGCCCGCTATATATGATTGGACATTAATAAGCTGTGAGGCATTTAAAGTTTGCAAGGAGCTTACACACATACGTATACAGTACATTCTATCACACACACACACACACACACACACACACACACACACACACACACATACACACTTGACAGAAAACACTCTAAACTGATTTGTTCTGACAAGGTCAGGATTGTGACTGTAAGGATGTGTCAGTGTGTGGGGGTGAATGTGCACTGGAGTGAAAGATGAACAAGCACATTGGTTTGACCGCGGGTCCACTGTACACAGGCATGCCAGATCTAAGGTCAGCAGAGGACTGGATGTCCAAGTTGTTCACTTGTTACTGCCAGCGTTATCTAACCTCTCATACTCAATTGAACACCCATCTGATATTGCAGCACAAGTACAGTAAATCATGATTTGTGCTGACATCAATCAACATTGTCAATGACAAAACTGATAATAAATCATTTACTAATTCAACAGGAAAACATACCAAACAATGTTTGTCAGAAGTAGTTACAGCTTGTGACTGGCCCATGAAAAAAATGGGTAGGTCAACAAACAACTCTTAGCAACGCCTCAACAAGAAAGTTTTTAATAAATAGTAAAGGCCAATTTAAAAGTTTGTTGGTGGGGGACTTTTATATGTATAAGAACGGAACATGTATTAGTTAGACATACTCCTGGGCCATTTTGAGGATGTGTTCTCAGTCTCAAAACCACACCCATTTGCTTTCTACCAGGCTTATTCATAAAAACTAAAAAACAAATGGCCTCACCAATTTCTCACCTGTAGTACTTTTTGTATTGGTTAAAGTTTGATAAACATTTCCCCCTCTATTAAGGCTGTGTTTCGTTCACTAACTGACCATGTCTGTCTCTTATCTTTGTAAAAACCAGACAGGAAACAAGAATCACTGTGTGAAAATCAGCCAACAAGACAGCCAGTTCAGAATGCATTGTAAGAGTATGCTGTCTCTCTTTGTCAGCCTGACCTGAAACACACAGACACACAGTACAAGTCAATATCCGCCTGCTGAGCAGAGCTAATCCCCCTGTTTCCACTTCCCGGTGATGATCTCATGTAATGCTAAAATTAACAGACAAGGCTATCTGGACTGTAACAACAGTTAACATAATGTCAAGATGTTGTGGAGACGGAACTACTTAGGGCTTTCCTCTATTCCATTTGTGGATTTCATTCCTTCATTTCCTCAGTCATTCCACCATCTCTTTCCACAATATGTCAACATTCAACTTAGTTGAAAATCGCATTGAAAGAGCAACACTGTAAGTACTCTACACAGACACAGAGATATCCACTACAGCATAACAACTCATTCATCCATGGGCTCATCCTTCCATATGTCCAGTCAAACAGTGCTTTGTCTCTATGTGAGAGGCCAATCAGGCGGACTGTGTGTTAACGAGTCCAGGCCTCTTAATGAGCCCCTCATCGCTCCATTTAGAATCACATACCCCACAAAACAGTCAGTGGACTGTGGCCTCAATACATCCCATTGTTTCACTCACTGTCAGCTGACTCTTCTCTCAGAATCAACCATAACTCGTGTCTAGTGTTTGACTTAGACTTTAGGGGAAATCTGATCTATATGAATGCTGTACTTCTACTGTTTGAATATATATATATTGAAAATATCAGTATAGTTAGATGTGTGTATATCACTAGCATGAATCAATAACACTATTGTGTGTCCACCACTCCAGCTATAGTCCCTGCTGAGAGCAGGAAACCATAGCAGGAAGTCAAACATTACACACACACGGAATTTCCATCAAGGCATCTGACAGGAAACAACATGGATATCTTTTCACAAACACATAAACACAGCAAGTCACAGCTGAGAGGTTAGGAAGAAACCCAAAGGAAGTGACAAGAATCTACACATTATAGGACAAAAACAACCCAAACAAACAGGGAGACTGATAATGACCTAAAAAAAACACTTCTTCAAGACTAGAAAATGAGGAAAATAATACCTATAGACACAATATATTACTATATTTTGCTTACCAAGAGTGATCATAATAATATCAGTAAACCCTTTTAACACCCTGTGTACACATAATGTGCAGACTTGTAAAAAGACAGACAAGGACAACTGAACATCTAATCTGCATAGTGTATAATCTCCAAAAGAGACAATCCAGTTAGTCGAGGACAGGACTAGTGACATGGGGATGGCATCATATCACTAGGTCAGTGTGTGCCTGTGTGTGCATCCTACTATAATAGCTACAGTGCCAGCTGCGCTCTAGCCAATGAAATCAGGCACAGCTATGTTGACATCATGGCTGATTCATAAAATGGGGTCTGGTGTGCAGATTGTAAAATGGATGCTCTGAGGTTTTCCACACCAAACGCTCATTTCATTTATGAGCAGATGGCACCTCTGCTGGTGGCTATGGAGCACAGCACCATGTTGCTCTTAGTCATAGTGGGGGAGGTGAGGAGATGACTGAGGCAGACCACATGTGTGAGTGGAGAGAGACACTCAAAAACAGACGCACACACATACAAACATACTAGTGGAGTGCTGGTATCTTAACAGCCACATGTTTTATTATCCCAGCTGTCTTTTTGTAATACCGACACACAAAGAAGTCTTTTTTTTGTGTGGAAACAAATCACTACCACCCTTACCACCCCTCAAAAAAACGCGCACGCACGCACACGCACACGCACACACACACACACACACACACACACACACACTCTTTTCCTGGAACACCTCCCCCTCGTCTCCCCAACAGCTGCCTGGCACTGACATATGATGAGAAAAAAGGAGAAGAGGGGGGGGGGCTATATTTCTGTGTGTTTCTGTGTGTGCCTGTGCACGCAGACACATATGCGTGTGTGTGTGTGTGTCATAAAAGAAAAACTGAACTTGTCTTTTCCTGACTTCTGTTTTTAATTAAATGGAAAGAGAGAAAAAACAGGAGAATGGAAGGGGAGTGTAGGCAAAAGAGGGGGCACAAAATCACGAGGAGCCAATTCATGCAGAGGTCTCTGTCAATATGTAACTGTGAGTGTGTGTAAGTGTGTGTGTGTGCGTGCATGTGTCTGTCTGCACAAAGAGGAGTCTGTTTATCAGTCAGCAGACCTGAGTGTGTCCTCTACCCCCGCCCCCCCCCCCCCCACACACACACACACACTCCTACTCCCTTCCTCTCTTGTTCCCTCACTCCTTAAAAGGAGAAAAATGTGTGGTGTGGAGAATGTAATGGGTAGCCAGGCTTGGGGAAAAGAAAAATTGGGAAAAAAGACAGATGGAAAGAAAGAAGAACAAGACAGTTAGGAACACAGAGACAAAGAAAGAGGGGAAGAAACAAGTACAGTACACTTTCATCCCTGACCACTCTGAACTATGGCCACAACTCTCGGAGAATACATTAAGTCCTCTCCCAGATATCAAAGCTTCTCCTAGCTCTTCTCTCTTTTCATGCAGTCTTTTCATCCCTTTCATCATCACCACTCCCTGTTTGTGGAGCGTTTGCAGTTTATTTTTAACACACTAAAAGCTTTCAGATGACATGCTTCATTGTATATCTGTGGCCGCATGTCATGGGCCCTCTCGTGGCAACACAGGAGAACAGCTTAACATTCATTTTATATAACTTCCCAACTAACTTTTTTTTTTCTTTTTCCATACAACATTCCAGGGCTTGAGATTGTCTAAACTGGAACAGAGGAGTTGGTTTATGGTTTCAACATTAATATCTACGGGGGTGAGCAGAACTTTGGAGGAAAAAAAACTGCAAACGTTGCTCAAGAGAATGAACCACACAAGAGAAACAACATTTCTTTTGCCAACTTTTCACATTAGCAAAGACTAAACTTGAGGGGAACTTGATAAGAAAAGCAATCTTGTGTTTTTTGGTTTAACAGAGTTTACTTTTAGAATGCTAAAGTAAAAGTTCTAAAAGGGGAATGACACAAAGAAGAAAAAGAAAGGGGGCTAGTGGGGGGCGGGGGGGGGGGGTAAAGGTCTTTGTCTAAAGTAAGCAGAAGGCCAGAACAGGGCAGACCGAAGGGACAGCTGTAGCCTTGGTCCCTTTAAACTTTAAATGTCCAACATTCTGTCACTCTCTATATAAGAGTGTGTGTGCACGTGCGTGTGTCGGTGTGTGCGTGCGTGTTACAATGTAAGCAAGTTTGACAGAAGAAGAATAAGGGGGTTTCCACGGTAACCTCGAGTCTGAAAGGGGCCCTTCATCCTGTTTTTCCCTGTGAAAGGAAATGAGTAGGAAAAAAATCCTGACTGTGTGTGTGTATGTGCGCGCATGTGTGTCTGTGTGAAAAGGACCAGATGGCAGGGTGGGGCAGTGAGGAGGGGGGACGGGGGACAGGATGTGGGAGGGCCAGGATGCCGGGGGAGGGATTATGGGCGGGGCTAAGACCGTGCTCACTTGCGCACCCCTGGTGCATGAACAGTGTAACTGCAGCTTACATTTTCTTTTTAGAATTAAGTTTTATACTTTGACAGTACAATAGCTTTGGAAACATAGAAAAAAAGGCCAATATTTATCGCAAAAAAAATGAGATAATCTAGAGTTTTGTTTTGTTTTGCTTAACCATCTGCTCTTTGGAGTTGACCTCCTGGCTCTAAGTAAAACTTTCAACAGACTCCAAGGAACACCAAATATCTAAACGTTTCTTTTCAAAAACAGGTTTGAAATACATCACTTTTAAACTCAAACCTATAAGACTGTTAGAATATATAAAACACAATTTGATGGTCCTGCATAATTTACAAGTATAATGACTTGTTAATTTATAAAAAGGTCCCATCAGCAATATTTACATTTAATATGTCTAGTTCATTTGATGATATTCACATATAAAATGGTAGCCCATGTATTAAATAGATTGTCAATTAATCTCATGGTAACATTTTGAATATTTGGTTTGACAGACAACTTTATTAAAACTGTAAGAGTTCTATACTCACAAGAATCTGCCACATATCTTCAATGTTATCAATTTGAAAAGTAAATGATTTACCTTTGACTCTAAAAGCTATTAAAATCTAAACATTTGATAATTTACCTTTTATTAAAAAGTATTGTATTGTTAAATACAATTCCATGTGTTTTATGTAAATGTATGACTATAGGAGGAATAAAGTGTGGGGCCCATCAGTGGGATTACTGTTTTTGTGTGGAGCCACAGTGCCCTCCATTGGCGAATGTGGTGTACTGCAGCTAGATCGCATAAGGCAGGCAAACCCAGACACCTTGATGCACTGTTTGTTACGTTCACACTCCATCTCAGTCACCATCCAAGTTGTGTGTGTGAAGGAGAAAAAGAAGAACAAAAGAAAGAGCATACTAATTGTTTGTGTGTATAGGTGACAGTGTGGAGGGTCTACAAAAAGGGGGGGAAGACAGGGCTGGAAAGTGTGTATGGAATTGTTTGGCGTTTGAAAACAGTGGCTCGGTGTGCGCGTGTGTGTGTCATAGTGCTGTTCTCCCAGGGCCATTCTGACCTCTCTCTGCTCTTCTGGCCATGAAGGTCTTCAGCGATGACGCACACTAGGCATGTAACGGCATCGCTGATGAGACACACACACACGCACAGTATGCTGCCTGCATTGCTGATAAGGTGCATTACAGTCGACACACCGACACAGCACTACCTTGAACTCGAATTCGCACTTGCTGAAACCACATAAACAGCCCATAAATCCCCATAGCAAATAACAGAGGACACATCCCCCCCCCTCCAAACACACACACACTCACACAAACACACAGCGAGAGGTGAACCGCTATGGTGTGCTTATTAAATCAGTCCTATATCAGCCAGTCTCCTTGGGACAGCAGAAAAGATTTACTACAGCAATTACACAGGCTAATTACAAAGAGGAAAGATAGAGAGAGACTGAGGGAGAGCTACAAGAGTGTAAAGGAGAGAAGGAAATCAAATCAGAAGAAGCGAGAGCAAATAAAGGTGTGTAAACCGAAGAGATGAGAGAAAATGCAGACGGTGGAGATAGAAGGGAAGCTGGTGTCAAGGACAGGAATGATGAGGATGTGACCTTGAGCCAACCACACAACACCTGAGCCTTGAGTGGAAGGGTTCAATGTTCACACTCACAAACCAGTGTGTGTGTGTGTGTGTGTGTCTCTCCCCGAGTATGCGTGTGCGTATCCGACTAACTAACTAACCGAGTGATTCACTGAGTATGCAAGTAGTTTTTTTTCTTCTGTGATACTCTTGGTAGTCTGTGTGGTGCTTTGGTGTTTGTTATTCACAGTGTGGACGTCCTTGACGCTCGCATTGGCCTTCACAGCACAGTGCTCCCTCTACGGGGAGGAGAGAGAATTACATCATTAAGCAGGGTTCGCTCGCTCACTGTTGCGCTGGCTATCAATCAACCCTGATTGTTCCTGGAGCTGCGGATGGTATATGCAGTGACATTTGCAGACACTTACATACTTTACCTGTGTGTGTGTGTGTGTGTGTGTGTGTGTGTGTGTGTGTCTTTGTGTGTGTGTCTTTGTGTGTGCGCATGAGACTGACTGATGAGATTAGTGTTCTTACAGACAGCTATTTGTGAAGGTCTGATCATCTATTCATACTATATTAGAATATAGTCTACAAGAGCAGCATTTAAGAATTAACTTTATACTTCATCATTCCCATAAGGGATATAAAGTGTGCTCCACCACCTTAACAGACAGGTGAGGGCGAGGGGGGGATTCACAAGCACTCGCTAATGGACACTTCATCCTGTCAGCTGCTTGGACTCAGGTCATACAGTTGAATGTTACTCTATTTAGTGCCAGCTTCCTGCCAAATGTACTGACACGTCCCTGCTCTTCCGGTTGTACTGTCCATACTGACCGCTTCAATGACACATGCACATGAGTTGCTATGCAGAAAGTTTCATTTACAAGAGCACAGAAAGAGGAGATGAAAATGTAGAAATTTGGTTTCCCATCTCAATTAAAAAAAAAAGAAAGTTAGACGAACTATGACACACATGCACCCCACGAGGCACATTTAGCCTCGGGCAAGAACGGATTAGGTGCTGCTGTGCTCCCTTTCAGCCCTCAAATATTCATTATTACCTTATGGAAAGATAGCAGAGAGAGAGAGAGAGAGAGAATGAGAGAGAGAAAGAAAAGGAGAGTGCAAGAAACGAGCATGAGTAAATGATAGACAGGCACTTTATGAATACAAGCAGTTCTAACTTATGTAAAGCAAAATAGATGAAAGGAGGACATGGGGGGTAAAATGGAGGTCTACACAGTGTCATGCCATGGAGGACAGTTGAAAGCTCGTCGCAGGGCTACAGCATACACTCATCCTCTGCTAATCCCTCGGTTTCTGTCCCCTTGTCTCCAACCATCCATCCCTTCACTCCTCTTTATCTCTGCTTCAGTGATGAGGACAAAGGAAAGCACTCACTCATTTTCTCCCCCCCTCCCCAGTTGTCTCCCCCCTCCTTCCTCCTTCTCTTGGTCTCCTAAGGCAAGGCTCACAGGCCTGATTAGCAATTGTGACTTGACCGGATGGTGGAAAGATTGGCACACATGCACAAATACACACAGGGGCATGTACACACACTAACACACACACACACACACAGTATGTATACACGTACACACATACGTGGCAAAAGGAAGGACAAGGGCCAGTTTTGCTAGGTCTAATTACCCCCTTAGCAAGGCCCAGAGACAATGAAGGGGGCTGGTGGTGAGGAGGATGGAATTTTGTCTTTTCTAATGTCAGCCATTGCTTGCAGGACACACACGCACACGCTTGCGTGCATACACACATACACAAGAGTGTATCTGACTGGAGGCAAAATAATGGGCTCTTTTCTGGTGCTTGTCACCATGTGTTTCTTCAGCCAACATGTTAATATGACCAAGCCAGGGAGAGGGAGAGGGAGAGGGAGAGGAGAGGAGAGGAGAGGAGAGGAGAGGAGAGGAGAGGAGAGGAGAGGAGAGGAGAGGAGAGGAGAGGAGAGGAGAGGAGAGGAGAGGAGAGGAGAGGAGAATGGAGAGGAAAGAAGAAGGGAGAAGAGATTGAAGAGCAATGCTGGAGGAAAGCTAAAGGGAATGAGTAAGTGGAGCAATTGCAAAGGGAGAGAGTATTGTGGGGAAGAGCCAATGGAGCGAGGAGGATGAGAGATAAGGATGATGAGAAAGACAATGTGATACGGTCAACATAGAAAGAAGAAAGGAAAGTGGAATGAGAGCCTAATTCCAGAAAGACTTTGCCTCAATTATGATTATTAACACACCAGACTGACAGTCATTTCTTTATACATACATACTCAAAACTCCCCCTTTTAACTAAAGTCTGTTGTACTATTGAATTTGCATCATTAATACACTAGTAGATTGATCCAAAAATCCATACTGTTGAACACATGGTGAACACGTTCATTGCATTTGCTCTCTCTTCTTTGCTCAAGCTTTTGGGATACTACCGCAGGTGCTTGAAATACATCAATAACACTGGATCATGGTTAAACTTATTAGCCATGATCTGGCAACCTACCACCTCTGTGTGGGAACCTGGAGAAAAAGGCTCTTATATAGAAGATCCGTTGGGGTGCTGCATGGTTTCCAGTTTGTTAAATCAGTTTCCCCCCTCCCAAAAATAGAGTTAAAGAAACCCAATCCATCAAATGAACTAAACTAGAAAAATAGACGTGCAAAACCTCTCCTAAAACATCTGGCTGCTGGCCTCTCTCAGGAATTGGCTGTAGCTGGGGCCAGACAGAAGACACAAACACACACACACACACACACACACAAAGACGACAAACAAAAAGCATGTACACAAAAAGTACACACCTAATCCCACCATGTGTTTAGTGAGCCATCAGGGGACGTGTTGCCAATCAGACGGCTATGTGAGGCTGGGCAAATGAAAACAATCAAGGAATAACACACAATATGGCTAAGAGACCGGCACGCATTTGTGTCCGTGTGTGTCTGTGTGTGTGTGTGTCCGTGTGTTTTTGAGTCCACGGATTCATAAACATATTATGCCAACCAGAGACCAGCTTCTGTGCTCGCTCAATACACTCCTCGAGGGAAGCTTCTGTAACTAAAAGTCATGGTGAGACTGACGTATTCAGGAAAATAATCAATGTTTTAAGATGCACCATGTATCCACCATGTGCCCCATCTTTGAAGAAAAGCGTCTCTGCATAGTGAATGAAATGGCATGTACTGTAAAAGGATCATATTATGCACAGCGGAGTTCCTTCCACTTTGAACTTTTAGGCTGACCTGGTTGTGATTTGTTTTTTTTTGGTTAATAATTTAAACAACAGGACAATAGAGCACTCGTATCCCGGAACTCTACAATGGCCGTATTGAGTGCAATGTAGGACTTAAAATATACATGTATTACCAACAAACACAACTGTAAGACGTGGGTTGTAAACCACCAGAATGTATCATTAAAGGTACATAGAATGCTGTCCAAAGGGTTGTAACAAGACAGTGGGGCATTTTCTTTATTCTACCTGTTGTTTGTACTGTGAACTTGTAACCTAGCCTGAGTGTGTGTGTGTCTTGCAAGCTATTGCGCCTCTCTCTCTCTCTCTCTCTCTCTCTCACTGTCTTGTCTATTCTCACGGCTCAGCGAGTGTGTCAGTCTGCATTTGCCCTCTTTCAGGAGCTACTGAGAGATGGCAGCACCATTAAAATTTAACCCACTATCTCACCACTCACCTCGTACTGACAAGAAGAGAGAGAATGCCAGAGATAGCCAGACGGACATACACGGATACACAGGCGTGTGTACCTAACCACAAGACATGCACACACACACAACCGCACACACACACGATCCATTCCCATGGAGTGAGTTAGATGTGATAGCGAGAGATGGGGAGCGACGGAGCGAGAGATCCCATACAGATGGAACGTAACGAGTGAGATGGAACAGATTACCGATTGAAAACCACACACACATGCGTGCGCATGCATCTCATGCAAAAAGGCGGTGGTGGAAATGAGTGGCATCAATTCACAAGAGGAAATGGAGAATGTGTATGGGGCCTTACACTATCCTTCTCTCTAAATCTATCGCTTTAAATGCACATTTTTATTACTTTCCTTCTCTTTAGCTATGTCTTTTCACTTCTTCACAGGCAATTCCTCTTTTAGTACAACTACCCTTTTCTTTTCTAAATCTATCACGCCTCCTGTTCAATATTTTTTGACGCATTGCTTTTTCATTGTTCTATCCTCTCTACGTCTCCTGTTTTTCTACCGCACTCGCTCTATCTCTCTCTTCTTTCTTTTTCTGCTCCTGTCCTTTTCTGCCCCAGTGGAGTGTGGGATAGCAGGCAGTGCTGGGAGGCCTATGGTCTCTTAATTAAGAAGCAAGGCGGAACGAGGCCACAGTTAACAAGGACACACACACACACACACACGTTTGCATTGCTTCACTTGTAAGGACCCAAACTGTCTACTACAGGCCTCAGCGCTGAAAGGTAACCATCACTTTACGCTCATACATTCTAACAGTGATTTAGACCTTAACCATAAATCCAAGTCCTGACCCCTAATTTAATATCATCACTTTGCAATACTGTCTTCAGTCATAAGGTCTAAAACAAGTATACACGCACGCACGCACGCACTCAACACACACTCACAAACAGAGCAGCAGACACTGTTGAAGACCATTGTGCTGTGGTACAAGTCAGACGCACATGCACCACACACACACACACACACCTAATCAGAGGCTGAGGACCTGGGTTGAAATCCGCAGGGCTAGGACTCAATCAGCTTGTGCAATCAGACACAGGACACACACACACTCACCCGCATTCGTTCACAAACACACACATACACACACACACAATTACACATGGGGACGAGACACGCGTAATAAGCCCTGAGCTGACGGAAGAGAGGAAGGCCATTACATTATTCAGTCTACCTCATCACCACTGTAACCAACACACACACACACACACACACACACACACACACACACACACACACACACACACACACACACACACACACACACACACACACACACACACACACACACACACACACACACACACACACACACACACACACACACACACACACACACACACACACACACACACACACACAGAGAGAGGAGGAGGAGGGATGGAAGCAGCTATTTTGAGAGTGCGTGCGTCGGTTCCCTACGAAGGTGACTTTGGGCTGGCTGGAGTGGTAATTGGGTACACATACAAATGCCTTTTTCTTCCTCTTCGCCACGTTCTCTTCAAAGTACACCCCCCCCCCCCCCCACAACCCAACCCCATGATCCCCCTCTTTCCCTCACTGCAGCCCCCCCCATCCCCCCGAACGTGATTATATTTCCGAAATGAGTGAGGGGTGACAAGAGCGGGCAAGGAGTGGAAGGAAAAGAAAAAAGTGAGAATGAGAGAGAGAGACATATGATTGACTTTAAAAACAAAGAAGGGGTGGAAACAGCTCTGGCACTGGATGTAGAGGGGGTGGGGGGGGAGAACACCCCAAAAAACAATTGCCTAGTATGCACGCTTCCATACATTAGCATTTACCCCCCGCCCCCATGCCCACAATACCGGGCACCTATATATACATGTATATCATTTACTCTGCAGGGAGCCCAGGCAAAGCGTAGGAGAAACACATGAAATGTCACTCCGACTGTCATCCTGATCTTTTTCTGTTGAGACACAGACACACACACACACAGTCTCAGACACACACACACAGTCTCAGACACACACACACACACACACAGTCTCAGACACACACACACACACACACACACAAGGCAATGGCCATCTCATTTCCTCAGACGAGTGACATTTATTTTCTCTCTCTCTCTCTCTCTCTCTCTCTATTTCTTTTTCCGTCTCTACTTCTGCACTCCGTCGCTGTGCTGATGAAATTAGCATTCCTTTCCCCTCCTCTGCTTCTCCCTCCCTCGACGGCTGGACAAGAGGTGAGGACCACAGGGACGGAAGAAAGGATGGAGAGAGAAAGTGAAACAAGAAAGAAGATGGGAACAAAAGAAAGATGTTAGGAGGAGAAAGACGGACGGAGAGATGCCCGAGAGGGACGGGATGACAAAGAAACAAATAGAGAAGCAGAGTGTGACAGGCAGAAAGAGAGGAAGAATATGGGAGAGAAAAACAAAATGAATGGATGCAACGAGAGAGAGAGAGAGAGAGAGAGAGAGAGAGAGAGAGAGAGAGAGAGAGAGAGAGAGAGAGAGAGAGAGAGAGAGAGAGAGAGAGAGAGAGAGAGAGAGAGAGAGAGAGAGAGAGAGAGAGAGAGAGAGAGAGAGAGAGAGAGAGAGAGAGAGAGAGAGAGAGAAACACAGCAAGTGGACATGGTGCTGACTTGTGGAGTGCCGACGGGGGTAAAATATACCCTCAAGGGGTTTTTATCACCATGACAACCCTGTCCTGTCTTTGTTGTCCACTTGCATGGACACTTGTGGACTTCATCATACACATAAATAGCTACGTACTTTCTATCACAGCCCGATATTCAATCTGTGGTAAAATAATGAGCGTGAGTAAGTTCCAACATACTTCTAATAACCCATTTCCATCTAGGGATGTTTTTGAAAGCAGCAAGGAGCATATGCACAACTGAACAGCTGGACAATCATGGCGGAGCTCACTTTGTTTACTCTGCGCCAGTCTGCTCCCCATCCTTGTGTGTATGTGTGTGTGTGTGTGTGAGTGTGGGTGCATAAACCTGCATGTGTGAATGTTTCTACAGGGACAGGGGTAGAGGGCCCACAGAGTATAATTAAAAAGCCAGAGACACAGAGTCCTTGGGAGCGACTGCAGCAAGAACTTTACGGGGAGAAGGAGAGAGAGAGAGAAACGAGGGAGGGAGAAAAAAAAAAAGAAAAAAAGAAAACTGACCTTTAAAAAAAACACAGCGAGAGAGAGAACCGGTGAGAGATGAGAGAGGTGCAATGGAAGAGGGGATATTGGGGAGATATACTGAATTAGATTATGCTGAATTGAATGCGGCAAAAAAAAAGAACAAAAAAAAAGTGAGAGAACGAGCAGGAAGGGAAACATTATTGGACTGAGTTGTTTGTTGGGGGGGAGGGCCGGAGGGAGGAGAGCGAGACAAAGAGAGGGGGAGAAGGACAAAGAGGAAAGAGAGGAAGAGAGAGGGTACACGAGAATCCTAATCAGAAATCTGAAGAACAAAATAATAAGGCTGCCTGACAGCAAATGTCAGCCCGGCAAGGGTAGCAGATGGAGGGAGAGCGAGAGAGAGCGAGGGAGAGAGAGACATGGGAAGATGGGATGAAGGAGGAGGGGGAAAAGAAACATTCAGAAGAAGACAGGTGGGGTTTGAGTGATGGAGACACTTCCCCATCGCTGCTCCCTCTAGGAGTTAAGGAGTACAATCTTTACTGATGCTTAAAAAACAGCACATAGCCCGGAAATATATTCCATCTCCCACTGGAGTGAAACAGAGCTGCCAGGTCAAGGGGGTGAATCCTCATATGATGGTGTATACATGTGTGTGTGTGTGTGTGTGTGTGTGTGTGTGTGTGTGTGTGTGTGTGTGTGTGTGTGTGTGTGTGTGTGTGTGTGTGTGTGTGTGTGTGTGTGTGTGTGTGTGTGTGTGTGCTTTGCCTTGTACACTAACTAATTCGCCGCCTGGCTGGGAAATGTTGCCCTTGAGCCAACCTTGACTGCTGTTTCACTTGAGCTAAGCTTTGCTTTAAATTCCCGTCCGCTTTCTCCCTCTCTCCCACGTTGCTTCACCAAGACTTGATAGTGAGACAGGATCCTGACTGCCTCTCACATGCACTTGTAGCTTTTTCTCTTTAGCACTAGTACTGCAGTCTTTTTCAAGAAGAGATGCACAGCAGAAAAACAAGAGGGCACAGACCCATGGATCTAACTAATAGTTCCAATTAGAGGGAACACTACCTGTTAAAATGCATGTTTGTTTGTTTTTAAATCATCTTTGGCAATTTGATCATTTACAAAAAAATAAGAATACTAGTACGTATACATAAACACCATTGGAAAAGCAATAATATATCAAATACCTCTTAACACCAATAACAGAAGATATAAACTGACATGAAAAAAATTCTATGCTACAATTATATTAATCTATGATTAAAGTGACTGAACGGGTTGAACTTTGGCTGATTTTAAAATTTAAACACTCAACAGTGTCAAAAAGCCAGGCAAAATTCAGCAGTGAATAAGATAATATATGCATTCTGTTAAGAATGCATATATTAACATGAGAACATGAGTGATATGAATCTTAAATGGGGAATAAAACTTTAAAAATGTGAAACAATTATTTGAAGTTAACCTGAGGTCAACAGGGCAGAGACAGGGTTATTCAAACAAAAGGAATCGCAAGTTTCCACTGCACAATGTGACATTTTAGCCTAGAGCAGTCTCTTTGTTCAAAGTTGTGTTGTTCCAAAACTTAGCCAGAACTGGATATCTATAAATCAATTACCATGCCAACTTGACTGTAGGGCTACACATGTTGAATCGATGTATTTAAATCTTTCTAACATTTGGTCGTTGCTAGGCTAGTGTGTTAGGTAACATTCATGCTCAATTGAAGAAGATTTATTGAGGCAACTAATGTGTTTAGTTCTGATGTATCAGAAAGACCAGCGTAGTGGCAAATCTTACTTGGGTGAAACACTCTAAGTTGTGTCAAGTTATTCGTAGAAAGGTACATGGCAGCTACTGGTATTCAGGTTATAGTGAAGGGCAAGTGACCAACAGGTGGCCGGTAATAAACTGGGATCAGAGTATCATATTTGGGTATGCTGTAAAGTAGCTCATATTCTCAAACACAGCTAATGTTAGTTCCACCTGATACAGTTTACATCAGTCGAAATCATTAACCAACTGTTGTCATGTCATTATTAGCAATTGCTGACTGGTCATTTGTAAGGGGATGTGGCCAATACACGTTTTCAAAAATAAACTTTTGAATGTCAAAATGCGTTCTAATTGTTTTTTTTCTACAGTTTTTAATGTTTTGAAAATAATAAACTGAAGAGCTGGTTGGACAATTAGTCAGCAGCACAGTAACAGTCCATCTCACAATTACAGTAATACAAGAGCTCTGAAATATTACTGCTTCTAAATTCCTTCCAAAATCACTTTTTCATAACGGATCAGTAAAATGAAATGTGATGCTGATATTCAGTCGAACACAAAAACTGCACACAGAAAAATTTAAATGAAAAAAAAAAAGAATTCAGAAATGCGACATCTAAATGAATAGAAAAGCAATTTTCATAGGATGTTTGAGCAAATGAACAAATTAGTCTTTCTTATCAGTTTTGCTGGCATGTGGCTAATTATTGAAATTGCAGTCGAAAATTGTTTGTCTTCATAATGTATTCAATTTATTCCAGTTGGCAATGTTTATTGTTGTTCGCGAAAAATAAATAAAGTCATTTTGGAGCCGTTTCGGAACATTACATGGAAAACAAAAATCTGTAATTACACAGATAACGATTAATACTACATCGTTAGGGAGAATGAAATTTGAGGACAAGTTAAAGAGACTTTATTGTGCTCTACATACAAATGCTCAGAAAGCACACACAAAATCAAGTTTGTGTGTAAATGTTGAGAAGGTATAACTAACTAGGCAGGTATGTCGCCCCCAATGTTAAAGCTTTAACTAAGGCCGTCATATGCAAACACAGTGCATCCACATTCTATCAATATTAATGTTATAAATTCAAATGACATTCATGTAGCACTGCATGCCATTACATCACCATTATGAATTGTAACGTCTGTAAAACCATAGCACTCATATTTGACTTGTAACTGTATATGAACAACTAGGTTGAGTTAAATCATGAACCGTAAACCTGAGGAAAGCCCTACTATCTTAGAACAGGACAGAACATGTTCATATTTGGATTATACTTTAAAGATGAGATGTGTATGGGGCAGCTAGGGATAGCAATCTTGACAATTATCTAAACTCCCCCTGGGATAAAATAGCAGGCATTCATCCCCGAGCTGTATCTATACAAGAAGGTTAGAGAAGGAGATAGAGGTTATCAACTACTTAAAACGCTGTCCCTGCATTCCCCCATAAACCACAGTTTCACCATCAGACCTCAACCGTCCTCCTCAGTAAGGACATCTTCCCAATCACTTGTTCTCCATTCTTTCCCTCCCCTCATCTCTCTCTCCATCTCTCTCTCTTTCTGGCTACATCCAGTGAGTAATGGCGAGAGCAAAGGATAGTGGCAGAGAGCTATAAAAGTGTAATTTGCTCCATTTTCCTTGGGAAACCAAATTCACTTTCCGTCCTGTGTTACAATCTGTTAACATTCAGATGCAGGCAGCACATTACCCGCCTACACTCGCTACTAATGACCCTCACACAAAGTGCACACATACACACGCAAGGAGAAAAGGGACACACAAGCTGTAAAGTGTATAAAAAGTATAAAGTGTTGTGTACACCCTGGCAACACAAAGACTCCAATTCTGCTTGTAATGGACTGAGAAAGGGCAAAAAGGGGATGTAGAGAGGAAAGAAAAAGAGAGAGAGATAGAGATAGAGATAGAGATAGAGATAGAGATAGAGATAGAGATAGAGATAGAGATTATAAAGAGAAAAAGTAGATGGGCTAAGTATATTCCTCTGAATCAAATTAAATAACTTGTTCAATCTCACTTGTCTTGCTCCTACAGGAGAAAGAAAAGAACAATCTCTGCTGCCCTCTCCTCTAATCCGTCTCCCCTCCTCTAATTCTCTCTAAGTCTTGTTCACATGTTTTTCTCCAGCTCTTCTTTCGCTTCTGTCCCTCCTCTGTATAAATCTCCCAAACTCTTACACTGAATCTCTTTGTCTCCTTGTTCACTTCTTCCATGCCTGTCTCTCTCTCTTTCTCTCTCCTTCCCCTCAGTTGTTCACAGATTCTCTCTCTCTCTCATCTCGCCATCACACCCTTACAGCAATCCCTTCTCTCACTCTGTTTTCTTTCTCTATCCCCTCTCCTCCATTTCCACCACTCCTCTCTCAGGGAGCTAATAGCCTCCTCCTTTGTTCTTGGAGAACAGCGGGGAACAATGGCGGAGTGGGGCTTGTCGTTGTGGCAACAGGCGTGAGACGAGGGAGGGTGGGAGGGAGACAAAGAAGAAAGGCAGAGAGAGAGCGAGAGAGAAAGAAAGAGGGAGAAAGAGAGAGAGAGAGCACAGAGGGGATGCTGGTTGTTAGCCGGGCGGCAGGGAAGCGAGCGCCGGCTAATTACACTCGTTTCTATGCACACCGCAATTAAACCCTGATGCGCACACATACGCCGCCCGCGCTCAGAATACCCACCACCGCCAGCCAGCCACACACACAATATGAGAGAGAAAGAGAAAGGAGATGGCAGACAGGCAGAAAGGAGGCTGGAAAGTGAGAGAAAAAAAAGAAATGACAAGAAAAGACAAGGGCTATTTTAAATCAATGCTAACTGTTCTCTGAAGTAGCACAGTTAAAGTTCATTAAACTTTCCAGCTCACACGTAATCAGCTTCATTAGATCTATTAAAATACTGTAGGTTGACATTAAGGTATGAAGTGGCTTAATGACCCCCTTTACACCCACACACTCTTCAAGCCTAATCTAATAGTCAAACTGCCCCCCCCCCCCCACACGCACACACCACAGCCAACCAAACAAGGTTTCTATAGAGTCTCCAGTTGGCCTTATAGATTCAGCGGCACTTTGTCATTAATTCCCCCTCTCCCTCTGTTTAATCAGTTCTATTGCTCCCAATCTGCATCCAGGCATTGGTTCATCGCTATCCACCTAATCAGCTCATCTGGCTCCCATCTCTCCACGGGGTTTGGAGATCTTCACACAAATTAAGAATGTGGGAACAGTGGAGGGGAGTGAAAGACGGCTCGCTAGAAAATGTGATGGAGAGAGAAGGAGTTAGAGAGATGAAAATGGGGAGACTTACATTCAGGTCACACCACCCTGTAGGGCAGAACTTATCCTCCTGTCTCATAAACACCCCTTTTCCAAGCTTCCCTCCATGCCCCAATACTCTTTTCCATTAACACACGTCTCGGGGAAAACATGTGTTCCACGCCGCCTGTCTGTGCCTGGTCTATTGTATTATTCATGCAGTTTAATGCTTTGCCTAAAAGTGTGAGCAAGTCCATGTTAAAGAGCAAGGAACATGTCACTCCCGTGGTCTGAAGACCAGCCGATGTGTTGGTCACATTAAACTTTCAGTTTCAAATCCACTCAGAATTCACAAGTAACACACACACTCGCGCTCACACACACATGCGCACACACACGCACACACACACACACACACACACAGATATACGCGAGTAGGCTGCCAATGAGGCAGATGAGGAGTGAAAGGAGTCACATTAAACAGCCAAACTTGTCCTGTTTCACTTTCATAGCCCCAGTCCATTTTCATAATGCATTAAAAACCACTGCTGCGAAGAAGACATGGAAAGAAGGAGACGAGAAAGACGAGGAGGGGGTACAGAAGAATGGAGAGACCCAGGATGAGAGAGAGAGAGAGAAGAGAAGAGGGGGGAAAAGAAACCTTCTGAAAGTTATCTAAAGCTAGTGGATGTATGCTAGTGGAGGGGTGCGAGGAAACAAGATAAGGTTGAAGGGAGTGAGTGGAGGAGTAAGAAAAGAGAGAGCTCGTCTCGGAGGCGAGATATGGGAATAGAAAGTGTCTTCTGATACGGGCACAGACAGATTAGGGAGGTGGATAAAAAGAAGATGGGATGCACTGATAAAACAAGTGAGGATGACGGAAAGAGATGGGGAAGATGAGTCAGTCACAAACTTTGATTGTGTGTGTGTGTGTGTATTATGAAGGCATGTGGGTTTCTTTAAGTGTGCATACGTGTTTGAAGTACTCTGTGTGTGTAGTTGTGCGGTGGCAAGGGGCAGAAGGTTCTCTGTTTCAGCACCAGCAGGCTGATGAGAGTTTGGGGCCAAACAGCCTGAAGGCAGAGCTGGCCTTGTTACTCTCTTTTTTTTCCACACACACACACACACACACACACACACACACACACACACACACACACACACACACACACACACACACACACACACACACACACACACACACACACACACACACACACACACACACACACACACACACACACACACACACACACAAAATATAAACCACACCACACACACACAATCTTAAATATAAACCAAACAGTTACAGGCAAATGTAGCAAGTAAAGTATTTTCAAAAAATGTAAACCTCAGATCACAACAATATGGCAAACGCATATGTTTCATCAATAACTAATGTTAATAACCATGCCTATTGCTTAATAATGTATTGATGTCCCACAAACAAGTACTATGCATTACAAAGCAGTACTTAAAATGCCATAATATGGCTTTGCATGTTTTAGCTCCATTGCATGGCATTGTCGACATTAATATTTAATCAGGTGATCCCTGTAATGTGAAAGGATTTCCAGTACTGCAGAACCAACTCAAAAATAAACACCTCCCTTTCTAGAGCTATGTGCAGCCATCAGCTCATTGTTGTGGTTCACCAGTATGTACCGTTGTGTCCAAGTCCTTCTGTCAAATTTAAAAGCACTGTGGATAGCTCAAGTCTAAGTAAGTACAATATCTGGTCAGCACAAAGTATTGGAGTGAGCAGAGCTAATGAGTGTGTGTGGGGGAGCAAGTGGTCCTATGGCAACAGGTAAGTACATTTTGGAACATTCTGCATGCACATCAGGTGACCAGACAGACTCCCAATTAAATTCCTATTAGTCTCTGTTTGTGCTGTACGTGTAATCATGTAAAAGTTTTCCATGCCAACTCATTAGCCATACGAATTTGATAAACTAACATTAAACCGTGGTTGGTGTTCTGAGCTGGTTTTGGATTTATTTATTTTTTTTATTCAGTACAGAATGAAAGTCGACTTGCTTGGGGCACATAATCCATCACCGCTTATTTAGGTCTGCTTGCCCCCCCCCCCCCCTCCCTCTCCCCTATCTGATAAGTTACATTATTGTCATCAGTGAGACTGCCATAAGACTGCAACTGTGATGTATTTATGAGCTAAAGGACAGAAACCATCTACTTCACATGAACTCAAATTATTTTTGCATTAAGCATTATTCTATTATTTGTTTTCCAAGCTTAGGTTTTTCTGACAACCTCTGATATGTCATACATAGATTGGGGTGCAACAACAGCCAACAAACTCAAACCATCTTTCACTGACATTATGACAAAGACAACACTGGCATAAATTCAAATGTCACAAATGGATTATTTCTCTTGACCGAGTTTATAATCTTGACAAGTTTCTCTTTTATTCCACGAGCGGAAACGAATCAATGCCTCGAAGATAAGGAAACAGCACTTAAACATAAAAGAAAAATGGATGACGGCAATTGACGGTACATTAATCGGAGTTTTGGGTTATACTATGCAATGGACCCAATTTGACCTATTCAACGTCTTTCAACCTTCACTCAAATCTACAGAGACCACAACAAATGACGACCTTTTTATTTCATGATCTGTCGGGAAGGAGAGAGTTAAGCAGGAGCCAGTTGAATAAGGGGGCTGAGGCATCCAAAAGCCTATCTCCTCCAAGTCAATGCCGCGAAGGCTATCTCACACACACCTGACAGAGACAGAGTGCTGCCAATAGTGCCAGAGGGAACAAGAGTGAGGGAGGGCGGCAGACAGGGAGAAAAAGAAAAGAAGGAAGGAGGGAGCAGTAGACGGCTAAAGAAAAGGAGACACAAAGAATGAGACTAAACCAGAGGCACGAAAGGAAAGATGGATGGATAGTGAGTTAGCGCATTGGTCAGACGAGGACTATTGCTGTTTTTTAATTCAAATTTGTGTTGCTCATTACTGGGGGGAAAAGCCGACGAAATGAAAAGTTGGAGAGGGAGCGTTTTGTTATTTGTGTGTTAAGAAGACAGATGACTTATGGAGGCACACAGTGTTATAAAATAACTAAGAGCTCCAGCAGCAACCACGCACTAAAACTTTAATCAGGCATTAATAAAAACAATATCATTACAGTCTGCCTCAGGAGGTATCGACACACCTCACTGAATCTGGCAGGCAGAAGCACACACACACACACACACACAGTCGTAGAAACACCCAGGCAAACATGGACAACCTCATCGCTCATTGCATTTTTTCTGTTTTTTTACTCCAAGTACATTCCCCTCCTATTCATCCTCCCGCTTTTTTATTACCTTGCATCTATCAATCTACCTTTAAAAATCCCTGTGTCTGATAAAGGAGAAAAACAGAGTATGGCCATTCAATTGCACACACATCCACATCAGTTAGATGCCTGGAGTATAGCGAAAAAAGCATGGAAGACTGAAAGCATCGTCTCAAGGACAAAGGTAAGCCACTCAACTCCTGTCTGAAAGCAAGAGCTGCTTGGTACAGCAAAAGGGGGGCTGAGACTCGAGTCAAGCAATTGTAAGTAGCGCCGGCTCCCCAGTCACACTATTCACTACATGAAATAAATAAATAAAAACTATGAAAAATGGGAAGCCAGATACAAAATGGACATCCAGAGAGGCACACCTGAAAGCCGCAGCCCTCTTGAAAGAGCAGAGCTATAGAAATCTCCCTCACACACGCACTCTCTCTCCCTTTGACAAAGCCAGGCTGGAAGGATGAAAGCACGAGATGAAAGCCTACACGGGACCTCAAAAGACAGGATAATGGCGCCATAGAAAGCAGAGCTAGGAGTAAACAAGGGCGAGGAGAAGACTGAAAGTCATTTTGTGAATGTGCCTTGAACATACGAAGAGAAGGAAGTTGAAGGGAAAAAGAGCGTATGTGGATGGTTGCAAAGTAGCAGAGGGGTAATAAGTAACAAGGAGGATAATAAATAAAGCATTCAGAGGAGGGAGGGAGGGAGCGCACAGAGAGAAAGTAAAAAGGAGAAAAACTCAATGAGAAACTAATAAAGTCAGAAAAATCATGAAAAAGAATTACTTTACTTTTCTTTCTTAGTTGGGAGTAATCCTTGGCCTACATACACACTCAAACAGAGTGAGATATGTGTACGTGCACAGGCGTGAACGCGTTTGAACGGATCACGCACCGATAATATTACACTCCGTAATTCCTAATTAATCCTTCTAAACTGGATTATGGCACAGAGCATGACAACGCCAGGAATCCACAATTTCACCCTGATGACTGTGTGTGTGTGAGAGAGTGTGTCACTGTATTTCAACTCCTCAGTAACATGATGTTGGGAAATGAAGCTGACAGTGTTTGTGGTCCCCTATGACACACACACACACACACACACACACACACACACACACACACACACACACACACACACACACACACACACACACACACACACACACACACACACACACACACACACACACACACACACACACACACACACACACACACACACACACACACACACACACACGCACACACAGTCCCTAGACCACAGGTCTTAAAACACATGAATTATTGTGGTGACTGTCAAGAACTCCGGGCATTACTTTACACATTTTAAGTGAGTACTCATGGGGAATATGTGTGCTTACTCACATAACAGACACAGGTCCCCTGACACACTTACTAGTCCTGGTTTGAAAGCTGCCACACAAACTGTCCCCTGTGATGGATTCTGCATTACACTGCAGTCTGAAATATAACCAGAGGGCTCTACAGACACAGAGTCATTCATTTCATGTTCTATTTAACTTTATAGATGAAGACAAAACTGTGTTTTATAGCAAAACAACTTCCATTTCTGTTCACTTCTATCCCTTCTTTTTCAAGAAAGCTAAAAAGGGAAACTAGTAGATTATTGAAAGTTAGACTATGTGGATCTAAGTAAATACAGAAAGTGCACTGTTTTTGATACCCTATTGGACTTAATAGTGATTGCAGCATAATGTAAAAATGAGGGGTATCCATTTAAACATATGCCACAAACCAGGATTATGCACTGATGCATGCTTAATTACATTTCATATGATCAAAACATTTGAGTTTGAATCTGGCCAAGAATATTTGGCTAAAAGTATTAAGAAAACTAGCTACATTTGGACCATAGTATAAATTAATAACGTCATACATATTGTAGTGCTTGCTACTGTGTGTACAGTGTTGTGTTCTCTGTGTTCATCAAACCATACTGGCTACAGAGAAGATTTTGGAGGGCATATGGGTGGGGTGGAGGTTGGAGGGGGCTTGGATGGATGGATGGTGGTGGTGGTCACAGGGAGATTGATGGAGTGAGTTGGGGGGAATTAGCATGCTTTCATGCGTTCTACACCTCAGTGGAGCACCACTAGGCTTGTTGATGCCTCTAAGTGCTATGCAGTATTAAGCAGACAATCTCTCTAAGGAGGCCCCGTGGCATAGTTTGAGTGTTAGTGTGTGTTTGTGTGTGCTGACCGACTGCTAACTGTGTACAGTTAAGAACGGGCCCTAAATAACCTATTTGGCCGAACAGAGAGAGAGGAAAGGGAAGTGGAGGGGAGATTCAGTGTAGAGAGCCAAATGCTGTCAGAAGAATGAGGCATTCAAATGCTTGCTTCCAATCCTCAGAGAGAAAATGCTTGAATAAAGAAAGTAGAACGTGACCGCTTAATAGGCCGATTTTTCCCTCTCTTAGAATAATCGGCAAAAAGATACCCGATTTATTTTTATTTTTTTGTATCAAGCAATCGTGTTTAGTAGTGAAATGTATTGCTGCCCTGGAGGAAGCCTAAATGAATAGCACTAAGGCTATAGCCTATTAACAGCAGCAGTTGTGTTGTAATATAGTGTATTAATTTACACTACATTGACAGTTCCCCCTACAACCAATAAAAGAGGCCTTGGTCATCTCTTGACTGTTAATGACTTGCAGTAAGATAAAATGCTTAATGTCTTGGATTTAAAAAATAAAATAATTTGTCCGATTAATCGGTTATTGGATTTTTGTTTCTTCCATTAATCGGCATCGGCCCCAAAAAATCCATATCGGTCGGGCCCTTAGAGAAAGGCATGGAGGAGAGAAAGATTAGTAGGCAAAGAAACGCCTCGGTCCATCCCATCTTGTTCCCTCACATACTGTATACTAATAGAAAGAAAGGTATGCCGGACACGTTGATCAAGTCACCTTTTGTTAAGAGAGGCAGGCAGTGTCATCTCTCCTGCAGCTATCAAAGTAAAGAACACCGCTACGACCTACACCTCACAACACTTTAAACTCTCTGCCCAGCTCACTCAACTCACCTTTTATCACTCACCTGCCCTCACCGCTAACTCAACTCAGTTTCCTCATTTTTTACATAACCTCAATTTCCATCTCCTCAATCACCGTTGCTGCATATATCTTCACCTTTTGATCATTTGTCATTCCTCCAATCCCTCTCTCCGTGCTCTTTCACCATACACAGATCCCTCCTGCCTTCATCCGTCCATTCATTCTCTACCTCTCTCCTACACTCTACCCTCATCCGTCTTCTCTACTATACCGAAACCAAGATTAGTCTCCATCCATCCGCATCTTTGACAATAATCTCTCCTACTTTTGAAAAAGAAAAGTACCTTCAGGTTCTGAAAGTCATGTTAGCCGTTTCCTAGGATAAAACTAGGAATATTTGAACAAATAAAAAGTATTTATATGAAGCCTAAAACCTTAATATTGAAGCTTACTTTATAAAATACATTTAAAAAAATCACGTAGTTGTTTCCCATTCTAGTCTCGAATTTCAGAATGCAGGTTTGAACTTGCTACTATAATCCACTAGTGTATATGTTTTTTTTCTGGCAAACAATGCAGCAGTCTTTAATGTTTGTTTATTTGTTTCCTTCAACTGGCTTCAATCAAGCAGCATTCTTGTTATCATCAATCCGAAAAAATTTGCACTTTCCCCATAGTGGCGGCACGCTTTTTATCTTTCTTGGGTTAGCCAGCTACCTCCTGAGCCAAGACACACCTATGTTATTAGTAATTTTCTCCCTTAAAACCTGCATCAAGAAGTGCTTCTCACATTTTCAGAGTATGGAAGAAAGAGAAGGCAGCATGTTTGTAGTTCAACACCAAAAACTTCATAGCCCTGGGTATCCTTAAAGGTGTGGTGTAACTGCCTGGAACACTGTAATTGTAGATTTTTATTTAAAAAGGAATTTTGATATAAAATAACTGTTTGAAACAGCTTGACAATACCTCACATTAATGATTTAAGATTCATTTTCCAGACCTGCCAATACTTTTCTTTCCTACTTTGTTATAAGTAGTATTACATTGCAACACTGTTATGGTCTGTTGCTTTTGCAGTATTAAAACCACTATCTTCTTTGAGGCTATAGAGACACAAAAATAAAAAGTAAAAAAATAAAGTGAGAGGGGAAAAACCTTTGGTGCAAGAAATCAACATAACATTTTGAAAGCAAAAGCTCTGGGTTCTTTTAAAAAACTTTCCAGAACAAACTCAGAAAAACATTCCTGGAGAGATCTTTAGAAGTCTCTGGTGTACAAGACCATTCACCCAAACAGACAGGAGTTGCTGCTGATGCCATATGCATGCCCAAGTAGTGAAGGATTTGCTGCAAGTCTACAGGGTAACAGTTCTAGCAGAAACAGCTTAGTAGAATACTCAGAACAATACATACTAAACAAAATACACTGTGTGCAAAATTTTTAGGCAAGTTGTATTTTTGAGGATTAATTTTATTATTGAAAGGCAACTATTAGTATCTTTAAAGATAAGCTAGTTGGACCTTTTCGGGTTGAAGATGGCCTCAAAATCAACTCCCAAACCTATTGCCAGTTTCTCGAAGATACTTTCTTCAAGGAGTGGTACATGAAAAAGTCTGCATCTTTCAAGAAAACCATGATTTTTATGCAGGACAATGCTCCATCACATGCATCGAAGTACTCAATTGCATGGCCTTAAGGATGAAAAAATAATGACATGACCCCCTTCCTCACCTGACTTAAACCCTATTGAGAACCTGTGGGTCCTGCTTAAACGGGATATTTACAGTGAAGGAAATCAGTACACCTCTCGGAACAGTGTCTGGGAGTCTGTGGTTGCTGCTGCACAAAAAGTTGATCGTCAACAAATCAAGAAACTGACAGACTCCATGAATGGAAGGCTTGTGACAGTTATTGAAAAGAAGGGTGTCTATATTGGTCACTGATATTTTTTTTGACATGTCGGACATTTTTATTTGTAAATTTTGAGTGGTTTTATTATTCTCACTTTGACAGATGAAAATAAACAAGTGAGATGGGAAATTTTTTGTTTTTTTATTTAGTTGCAGAATAATTCTGCATACTAATAGTTGCCTAATAATAGCAAAACATATATATATATTCTCGTAAGAAAGACAAAAGCTCACTTTTACTTTCGTAAACATTCAGGTTTAGGTTCTTTAACATTTTGGATTGACCGAGAGCACTGTAGTTGTTCAATAATAAAATTAATCCTCAAAAATACAACTTGCCTAAAGATTTTGCACACAGTGTACAGAGACAGTAGTGCAAATACAAAATATGACTGGCATTAGTTATATAGGTACTGTATGTCATAGTTCGTTATGGATGGTCTCATTTAATATAATGTGAAATGGCACTGCTTCGTCTCCTCCTACTTTGTCCCATGACTGCACATTGAGGTTGTACTGTGTCTGCACTAACACTCATTGAAATAGAAACGGACAGGTTTGCGGTTGGGCAAGGATTGTTCCGTCTATGAAAGTGGTCAAAAACAAGCTGAGAAATGATTTGTGAATTCAGTGGGGTTTAGTCACTCCACGGGCTTTTGTTCAAGCTATAAGATAGAATTGTGTGGGTTTGACGTAAAAGTTAAGACACCAATTTTCAGAGCCAGTCAAGCTCTACTACAGCTCTTCAGATACGGTACAACCCACAAAGTCTGATCGCTCAGTTCAATACTTAAAGTAGTAACTCCATTCAAAACCATGACAAGTTACTCCTCTGCTTTCCGCCTCTCTTACTGTCGGCCCTGCTGTTGCCCGACTGCTACAGTCACCCTGCGATGCCAGTCTCAGTTTCACCCTGCAGTTAATCTGCTGGGTGGAGTGATGAGCGCTTGGGGAACAGACGAGAGGGAGATGAAGGGAACGAGGGGAATGAGAGGAGGGCGAAGTGGATGGGGAGCGAGGGCTGGCCATGTATTATTGAGCATACTGAGTGGAGTTTTGAGGGGGATAAATGTGAAAGCATGTTTAGGGACAACCTTTTTCCCTTTTCTGCCTCCTCCGCCGCCTTCTCCCTTTCCTTCATTACTCGCCCTCCCTCAGTCTTTCCAGTTTCCCCACGAGGACGGCCACATCTCTTATTCAGTGGGGAAGGTTAAAAATTCAAAGCTAGCAGGGAGGAAGTGGCGGTGGGTGGGTGGGGGGGGGGGGGGGGGGGAAGTAAGAGAGTACCTGAAATTGGTCAAAAATGTAGGAATGTCTTTAGGGAGTTTTCTCAAGTGCTAATCTAGAGAGCTCCTTGCTTTGATTAGGCGCATGTGTGTGTGCATGCGTGCATACATGCGTGCGCGCGTGCGTGGCGAGGGGTTGGGTGGTGGTAGGAGAGTATGAGGACGGGGGAGGTAGATGAATAGAGAGTGAGAGAGACGAAAAAGTGAGCAGAAGAGGGTGTAGAAACACACTTTCATGCAGCACAGTGTACTGTATAGCACACACAGCGTGGTGGTAAAAAATTAAGGTGCCTGCAGGGCGAAGCAGAACCCACGTCTCACCGAACACGACACAGGCAGACACTGGGTAATGGAGCAAGGGGCTTCAGCATACCAATACATTCACACAAACAGGCAGCTATGAGCACGAAGATACAGGAGCAAACCAATTGTAAATGACCAAGGAGCAAACAGACACACAGCCATTGTTGTACTCCCATAAGCTATTCATGAAAATCTAAAGTTCTTGTGCCTACACGTCCGTGACATATAAACAATTACATTTTAGTGTTGCACAATGTCACACGGTTACTGGTAGCAGATTAAGGTCAGAAAGTGGAGCATGGCCCTGGTCCACCAAGCTTGTAAATACCATCGGTTTGTGGCGTAAATGCCACCGGTGTAAATGTTATCTATATTACAAACAGCCTTCACGGCTAAAGACCAGGGGCCACGTTACACCAGCAGCAATAAAAGCTGGGTACAGCGCGTGCACACGGACGCACATGTGCGCACACACGCACACACGCGGAAATAACCAAGATAATGCACATTAAGAAAGTTGGTACAAGTGTGTGCAAAGTTTGTCTGAAATTGATAGTTTTAATATGTGTAGTTTTGTGAGAACCCTGAAGACATGTCTGTGCCATCAGCATAATGCAGAAAACAGTCTAATAGCAACCTAATAACTCACCAGCTAACACATCACCAGTAGGAGCTTAAGGCTACTGTTAAACAATTCAACTGAGATACGAGCCCCAGACTTTAAAGGACACTTTCAAATGCCTCTGTTGCTGCCATCTATCTTGCCTTTTCTCATTTTACAGCTGGCGTTATCGTCGCTCCCCACTAGTCCTCCATCATTTTTCTGACTCTATCCCTCGTTCATTGTGTCTTTTCATAAGAACCCCTTTATCAGGAAGAGATAAGAGAAGAGAGAGATGAGGAAATCAGGGGGGAGAAGAGGAAAAGGGAGATGGGGGTTAATGCGCCTATCTCGTCAACACCATCTTTGAAGTTGTTGCTCTTTACCGCTCTGTTTTTTATGTATGCTATCAGTGACATCAAAGTGGGCTAAGTCTCCCTCTGTGTGTGTGTGTGTGTGTGTGTGTGTGAGTGTGTGTGTCTCACTGCCCTCAGGGATAGGTAGCTAATACTGTATAAAAACAAGAGGAAGTCAATCTGCACTTTCAGCTTCACCACACTTTGACTCTTTCTTCTCCTCTCTATTTTCTATTCTTTTTCTCATGATTAACATGGTTTCTAACCATCTAAACAACCTCAGTATGACTTCCCTACTTCGTAAACCCATCAAAACCAAAATAAAAGAACCCCTCCCTTCGCAAAACACCTCAGAAACGTGGGCACGCACATGTGCAAGTACACAACGGAACACAACGCATTGATATTTAAGAAAAACAGAGGGGGAGGAAAAGAAGTATGCTGCTGTGACCAAGAGCAGCAAAAACAGGAAGGAAGAGTGGGTGGAAGGAGTGTAGGTGTGCATACATCTATCCCTTCATTCCCACAACCTTCCATCACTGGGTTTTTTCCTCCCTTCTTGGCCTCGGTGAAAAGAGACAGAATCACAAACACTGGGGATACTTAGCATCTGTAACAAGCTTTTGAGCTTATCATCCAATCCCTCAATTATACACTCACAAGCACATATACACACAAAAATTACAAACATACTCACAGGCACGCACACGCACACGCACACGCACACACACACACACACACACACACACGCTCAGCTACCGTTTCACTGGGAACATTTAAATAGTAAATGGTGTTGGTATGACAGATTGGAAACTGGCTGGCTGGCCGACTGGCAGGCTGGCTAGCTGGGAGAGGAGCGGAGTGAAGCAAAGAAGGCCTATTCCGTTTAAAAACAGGATTATCTCCAGGAAAAAGAAAAGGTAGCAAGGAGATTAGGCACACAGAGTGGTAATGCTCCGGCATGAGTACACTTTGCTCATTTGCATGTAAAACAGAGGAGAGAGATATAAGGAGGGAGGCATGGAGGGAGGGAATGGTATGAAGAGAATGAGTGGGACAAAAGCGTGTGCCAGTGTGTGTGTGTGTGTGTGTGTGTGTGTGTGTGTGTGTGTGTGTGTGTGTGTGTGTGTGTGCATGCTTACATGTGTACGCAAGAGTGTATATGATTCTGCTTGTGCATGTGAGTGAGCCGTTGCAGTTGGCAGTGAGAGCCAATGTGAGCACACACACAGATGTGTTTGAACCTGATAAGGCCTGATGAATGAGCGGCGTTTTTGCGGCTGTTCCCCAACCATAAAAGAGATGGCGAACGAGGGAGCGCTTGCTATTGCCACACTGAGAATACACACCGGGGCTTAGAGAGCGAGCAGAGCCAACCTAATGCATCGCTACTGTTAAAGGCTTAAAGAGGTATCATTAGGATTTAAACGTAAGCGAAAGGTACACGTAAACATTTAGACATGCAAACAAAACCAAACACAACCTAAAAACAGGAAATCTTTCATTTACAGGTAATACCTGTGTATTGAAAAGCTAGTCTCCATATGGGCTATACACTGTGTGCAAACATTTTAGGCAAGTTGTACTTTTGAGGATTCATTTTATTATTGAACAACTACAGTGCTCTCGGTCAATCCAAAATGTTAATGAACCTAAACCTGAATGTTTACAAAAGTAAAAGTGATGTTGTGTCTTTCTTACGAGAATATATATATGTTTTGCTATTATTAGGCAACTATTAGTATGCAGAATTATTCTGCAACTAAATAAAAAAACTAAAAAATTCCCATCTCACTTGTTTATTTTCATCTGTTAAAGTGAGCATAATAAAACAACTCAATTTACAAAGGCAACTATTAGTATCTTTAAAGATGAGCTAGTTGGACCTTTTCGGGTTGAAGATGGCCTCAAAATCAATTCCCAAACCTATTGCCAGTTTCTAGAAGATACTTTCTTCAAGGAGTGGTACAGGAAAAAGTCTGCATGTTTCAAGAAGACCATGATTTTTATGCAGGACAATGCTCCCTCACATGCATCAAAGTACTCAATTGCATGGCTAGCCAGTAAAGGCCTTAAGGATTAAAAAATAATGACATGACCCCCTTCCTCACCTGACTTAAACCCTATTGAGAACCTATGGGCCCTGCTTAAACGGGATATTTACAGTGAAGGAAATCAGTACACCTTTCGGAACAGTGTCTGGGAGGCTGTGGTTGCTGCTGCACAAAAAGTTGATCGTCAACAGATCAAGAAACTGACAGACTCCATGAATGGAAGGCTTGTGACAGTTATTGAAAAGAAGGGTGGCTATTTTGGTCACTGTTTATTTTTTTTTACATGTCGGAAATTTTTATTTGTAAATTTTGAGTTGTTTTATTATTCTCACTTTAACAGATGAAAATAAACAATAGTTTTTTTATTTAGTTGCAGAATAATTCTGCATACTAATAGTTGCCTAATAAAAGCAAAACATATATATATATATTCTCGTAAGAAAGACAAAACCTCACGTTTACTTTCGTAAACATTCAGGTTTAGGTTCATTAACATTTTGGATTGACCGAGAGCACTGTAGTTGTTCAATAATAAAATGAATCCTCAAAAATACAACTTGCCTAAACATTTTGCACACAGTGTAGGTGCAGTATAGATTGATGTGTCTCACAGACACCACTGTTCTTAGACCCAGGGCTAAGTGTGTGGTCATTTGTTGTTGGCAAAAAAGCGGTAGGAAGAGGAAACATGGATTACTGGTATGAGTAGAGAAATGGCTGCATCCAGAAATTGGAAGGAATTAGAGAGAATAGAAGGAAAGTAAGACTTTTTTATCCAGCTCTGTCTACAGCATTAGTGACCCTTGCATTAACCTGCTTTTCTTTCTGCAGCCCCAGCCTGAACGCTGCATGATTTATTAACAAGGCCCGCTACTGTGGGCTTCACAAATACAAACATACACACAGAGATATACACACATACAAACACACAGAGAACTTGAAACACATTATACAAGATTTCAAAGCCAATACTAATTTAGAACAATTGCAAGAGTGCACACAAACACTCTAATGGCTTAATACAGTGTGCCCATTCCTCATTTAGTCATCTAAGTGCTTTATTAGTAGATATTTTAAAGAGTCTCAGGAGACTGCACGCTCTGAGTCTAGTACACAACCCATAAAGTGTTATCTAAAACTCTCCCCTAATTACTCACAAACATACACACACATGCAAACACCCTCACAAGAACTTACAAAGTCTCTTAGTTGGGACCTACAGGAGATCAACAGAAAGGAAAATATGAAAGTGGAACGGAAGAAGACAATGAGTGATCATCTGACCATTGAATAAGAGAAACATGATCGGAACAGTGCAGCAAATAGTTTGCAGTGTTTTTGAATTTTTAATAGTAAAAAAAAAACACCAGAAGACTGCTTTAGTCATGTCATTAGCATGGGTGTGTTTTCTTTTGACTGACAATGACCTTGAGCAGGTGTCACAAAACAAAAACAAGTCACCAAATGTTGTGAACTCTGTTTAGCAGAAGCTTTAAAGTCCTGTTCAACAACAGATGTTCCATGATTCTCAATGCCTCTTGGCCTGTTATTGCTAATACATTAAATATCTCATCTCACCCCTTCAACTGATTGGTCTACAACTTGAGGCCCGCAGGCGAGCACACGCACAACACACGCACGCACACAGCACTTTTCTTGCTGATTGGTGGCTCATTAAAGTAAAAAGTCAATGGAACAGACCTGAGAGGAAACTCAGCAACACAAGTACACGGTGCATGCAGACACACACACACACACACACACACACACACATATGCCTACAGAGAAGGAAATTGATTTCTTCAGAACACAGGAAGATCAAAAGGCTTATTATAATTGGTTTGTAAATGTGGCTGAGCTCACCCACCCACTCAAATGGAGCACATACACCAACATGAAGACACCTTTTGCACTGACAAACGTGCATTCATCTGATATAAACCTGTTTGTTTTGTATAGGAGGCAAATATTTTTTTTTTTTTTTTTTTTTTTTTTTTTTTACATATGTAGCTGTTTAAAGGAGCAATATAGGTATAGTGGATGATGGCATGGAACTATGGGTGGAGGGATCTCCAAAAAAGATAAAAATTAGGTCGCCGTACTAAAACAAAGCACATAAACTCAGCGATAGAGACACGGAAGAGGGAAGGTTGTAAAGGCTAGAGAATTGGGATATGAAAATGATCCTCACATTATGAGGATTAATAACCATGTATGCTCCTGGCCCTTTTCTCTCCCGAATCAAATTAATCAGTGCCGCTCCCCCAAGCCCAACCTTTCCCTCTGCTCACTCTTCTTTTTTCTTTTTTTTTCCACCCACCTCCTCCTCTTCCTCCTCCTACTCTCTCCATCCCGCGCTCTGTCTCATTCTTTTGCTAATTGGGCTATCTGAGGGGCCGACTTCAAAAGGCACCTGCTATCAAACACGGATGAAAAAGGGAGAAAAGGACAGTTCAGGATATATATATATACCCATATTAAATGAAACGGTGTATGAATTCTAGCTTCGTCACGGTCCCCCTGCATTTACCAAAAAAACTGGCCAACAATGTATAAAAATGACCTCTGTTTGGACACTGCTCAGCCGTAACTATAACTTTTGTTGTTTTTACTGAAGAAATCAGTTCCTGAAAACCATTATTTCACAGCAGCACTGATAAATGCTGTGTTCTACTTGGTCAATCACGGCATTCTACGGTCCATTATTTCCCCTTTGGACCTACGGACATTGTTCTGATAAATCACTTGCTGTCAAATCAATCCGCTGAACTCTTGTCCACACATCTGACAGGAATATAGAGTGGAAGAAGATGGCAGTATAACAGCAGTGTGTTTCCAACTCAAAAATTGGAGTGGAATTTGGCTGGTCACATACTAATAAACTCATGTGAATACTCTGGATGGAGCTTAAAACAGAATTTTATATCACATCATCTCGCTGTACAGATGTACAGTGTAACAGCTTGCTATTATCTGAGACTGGGCATCAGTTCAACCACAGTCAAAAGCTATAGGAACATAACAAAACGCAGCATGCAGAGTCTTATTAAAAATATATCAGCACGCATTTTACCTGCATAAAAACAAAAGCCACCACTTTAAATGTCCCCTTCAACCTCAATATGTGTCATGGAGGAACATTTTATTTATCATCATAAAACACAACAACACGGCCACACTGGACCACAAGAAAAAATAAATAAAGAATGTGCCCCGACAGCTCCCAGAGGTAGTGCCCCTTCTGAAAACAGCTTGCATTCGAAATATGCCAAACATAATTCATTTTATTGACTAACTATAAAATGCACATTTCTCATTTCCCTTGTTGACAGCTTAGTTTTGTTTGTCTACCCTGGTGTATAAGTTGCTCAGCAGCACACTACTTCTAACAATGGCCACGGCTGCAGTGGCTGCAAGTTAAACAGTTTGAGAAGAGAAAGGTGAAAAGTCTTGAGGTAAAGAAGGCTTGACTGGAATTAAATATTCTCCTAGACATGTTAAATTACTGCCTGACCTTAGACCCACGGCTGAAAACATTTAGCCTATTAGGCACAAGGCAACACTGAAATATGAATTTATCAGGCAGAAGGAGCAGGTGTGTGTTGATAGCTAAAAAGAGTTAAGAGGGATCAGGAGCATTGCTACATTTAGAACAGAAAAAATATACACAAACCCACCTAAATGCAAACTATTAAGCAAATATTAAAGCAATGCTCCATGACAGATGTGCAACAGATGCTTATAGATTCATAACACCAAAATAAACAAACAATTATTTCAAGGTGTCAAAGAGCAGCTTCGATCGAGAAGCTTCGCTTGTGGAAATGCCGACACTAAGTAAGATTTCACAAGATCTGCCCTTTAAGGGAATAATCCATTTTAAGATAACAAAATAAATATAAATAATAGATAGCCACTGATTTATTACGATTGACCAGGATTTTTTAGCTAATTTCAAACATGTCAGAATTTAAATACACTGAACTTTAGCTCGGAGCAATAGTGGGAGCTAAACTAAACTTGACCCTGTTTTCAATAATAAAGGAGAACAGATAAAGATACATAGCTAGAGATATTGTATACTGGCAGCAAATACAACTAAGTACATTACATAAAGAGCAAAAAATACAGGCATGAACTGTGTACAGCCAGAGTGTATGCGTCTCTCACTATCACTTCTCTGCTCTTTCACCGAGCCTCAGAGGTCACCCTTGACCCTGCCCTGAGCACACTGGCCCCCCTGCTGCATGTCTCTCTGTGTGTGTGTGTGTGTGTGTGTGTGTTTGTCTGTGCCAGCGTGCATGCGTGCGTGTGTGTGTGCAAACCCAGCTGTGCTACTGGGCAGCTGATGAAGAGGAGGGAGAAGGGTCAGGGAGGGTCAGCAGTGGAGCAGTGTGGTGTTGGTCTGCTTTTGCCTGGTAACGAGGGATGATGGAAGGAGGAGGAGGAGGAGTGAAGACGGGGTCCCAGAGGTGAGGGATAAGGAGACGGACAGGGAGGTCAGCAGGAATATATTAGGCCTTGAGCAGTGTGTTAAAGCAAGAGAAGGAAAGATGGAGGGGTGAAGAACAGTTTATTCCTAACTACAAATGTAATACACAAACACACACACACTAAGGCTTGAAGCTTTAATCATTTTTTTAGGGCGACATTTGGGCTGCTGCTTACTCAAATGTGGCACCTGTCACATGATTAGATTTCCAAAAGTAGCGCCTCTAGTACAAGAAATGAGAACTATTGTTGCATCAGGAATGTGTTTAAAAAAATACTGTAATTGGTGAGTGACAATTTGACTGACTACAGGGAATGAGATAAAAATAATAATAATAAGAGCAGAGACGCAGGGCCGCAGAAAACCAAAAGACAATGAGGAAAGAGTGAAGCAAACAGAGGCAATGGCATGCTAGCTCAACAGCGAGGCAAAACCACACACACGCACACGCACACACACACACACACACACACACAGGGCTATGAAAAGGCCATGGTGTCTTTATAGTCAGCTCTCAGAAAAGGTTATTAGACATCAACCGGAACAGGCGGCTGTCTCAGCCAATAAAATTGGAGGCGTGGGTGCACGGGCCAAGGGGCTGGGAAGGAGGGGGGCTGAGGCTCGAATCAAGGAGTGACAGGCGGACATTAGGACTTGCTATACAGGTGAATGCAGATGGGACAGCTGCCAACACTGACATTTAACTGACATCAACAGCTAGCGTCAGCCATGTGTGCAGGCGCACTTCTGTTTATGTGTATGACACGAGCCAATGCCTTAGTGTGTATATGAACTGAGACTGAATATGAAGGTCAGATGGGATTACACACACACACACAGACACACACACACACAGTCTGTCTATGATTTCCTGGTGTCCAGGTTATGAAATGAATATGGAGGAGTTGGAGCAGAAGGCTCAGTGACACTGGGACAAGGTGATAGGAGTGGACAGGTGTGCATGTGTGAGCGTTCGCCTGTGTGTCAGCGCTTTGTGCCAGGACAGCAGGTGGCTAGTCAAAGGACATCAGTGACCTTCTCCTTATCCCTCCACCACTTCCCCTCCTCCTCCCTTTGTCCATCTCTCCCCTCAGTCCCCCCTCCCCAAAGTCCCCAATTTGTCTAACCCGGTAGTGAGCGCTTCTGTCTCTCTACACAACAAGTCCTGGGAACATTGAGAAAGTTGAAACACCTAGGCAAACACAGGTGTGGGTGGTTTATTCATGAACTTGTGCGGGAGGGGATGTTTTGACACGGCGTTGTTGAATAATGTAAATGTGCAGTGTGTCCTTCCAAGAAGAGGAAGGGAAGGGTGAGAGAAAAGCCTGGCCAAGATGTCTGGGAAAACACGACTCAACGGAAGTTGGTGTGTGTGTGTGTGCGTGTGTGTGTGTGTGTTTGATATTTCTTACCTTTAGTGGCTGATGGGAGCAGAGCAAAAGGATTGAATAGACATGGGAGTCGAGGAGAGAGAGAGGGCAGAGACATGGGAAAGATGGGGGAGAGAGAGAGAGAGAGAGAAGGACATTTGTCATTACTGTGAAATTGGACATGATGACAGCTGCAGTAAAAGCACGGTGAGTCAGACACTCACTCTTTGTCTGCGAGGAGAAGGCCAGGGTGAGTTTGGCGAAGAGCTCGTTGTTTTCATACTTCCCCTCTTTCGCCTTGGTCCAGAAACTGTCCTCAGAGAGTTCCTCAGGTGCAATCTAAGAGAGGGACAATGCAAGTATGGACAGAAAGAGGAAGACAAAATGGAGAGAGAGATTTTAAATTAACCATATCATCACATTTTACAAACATGGTCATCTGTGCACCTGGCAAACAATGAGATGAGCAGATGAAGAACGAGACGGAACAAAAGAAACAGCAGGGCTGTAAAAGGAAGAGGCAGTGGTATGAGGGAGGGATGAAGGGTTAGGGAAGGAAGGAATGCACAAAGACCAAAGGGAGAGGAGGACAAGCAGTCATTTTCTATAATCTTTGCACACTGAGCCTCTTGAGCTCCCGAGTTTCGTACAAGACACATTGCAAAGAATTACAGAAAGGTTTCAAATTTTTTTCTACTCCCCTATTCTTTCCTTTATTCTTTCTTTCCCCTGACTCAGGGAGCGGGCTGACTCTGTATCCTTATTGGTGTAGCTCTCTCTCGCTCTCTCTCTCTCTCTCTCTCTCTAATTCGCACAAGTCATAATTAACTTTATATGTTTTCCCTTCACTTTCTGAGAGATCTCATCAAAGGAAAAAGAGAAAAAGTGAAACAAAGGGCGAGTAAGAAAGCAGTGCTAGTAAATTTAAAAGATATCAGGCCTTTCATTATGGACAAAGCCTCAGGGATGGGGGGGTGACGAAGGACAGAACAGACAGAGAAGTAAGGCGAGGAAATGTGATATGGGGATGAGCCGAAGGAGCAAGAAAGAAAAAGCAAGAGAGCACACAAAAAAAGAGGATGAGAGCAGGCCAGAGAAGGAAAAAAAAGTTAATTTAAATTACAAAAGAATACTGTCCTTTCTAGCAGCAATTTAATTATCTTTCAGTGGCGCAGTTAAAAGAAGGCGGCTTATTAAAAAGCAATTTCTGTGACATCCTCGTCAAACACTCAACCAGCCAAAAGAGAGAGAGAGAGGGAGAGGGAGAGAGAGGCTAAATGCTGATGAAGTCTGCTGAAGCCATTAAACAGTAGCTTTAGGCTAAAGAAAGACAGAGGGCTGTTTTGATGTTTTTAACTATCACAGATGAGAGGGAGGAGAAGAACATGAAGCACATAGTCATGAGATACACGTATGCATGCAAGTCACTTGAGGTCAGAATGTCACTATTAGACCTCCATCTCAAATTTCTCTCAACACGGTTGCACACACAAAAAAGCACACCCCCTGAGCCATTTCACTCTGTAACTTAGCACGGTCAAATAAGGACAAAACTTTAAATTACATTATAATGAAATCCCTCCCTGTGCGTACGTGAGTGCTATCTGCATTTGATAATGAGGAGATGAAACACATTATATTATATTTTTAGTCTCATTTATAATACTGGTATGATTTCTAGCATCAAGGATATGTTTGGATGAACCAAGGCAATGTTTATAAACGCCATGGGCCTAATTCAATCAAATATCTGTGGCAGGAAGTGTGCACCACAATGAATAGGAGGTCACATATCATATCACTCATAATCGGGTTCAAATGTATTAACTTGGGTTTCAACTAGAAACTGTTTTCATGGTGCAGTGTCTACTGAAAAAAAACTATTTTCCTTCTCTGTCGAAAATGCTCCCTTTTAGAGCCCGTCTCTTTCAGCCCCGGCTTCCAAAACGCCCAGTCTACCCTGATTGACTCTGAAGGGTATCTGGAGGTGTGCTTATCACAGGTGAAGGTAGTGCTAAGTTAGGTTGGTAAATAAGGGGCGTGGCTTCTTCCCTTATTATGTCATAAGCTAAGATAAATCTGACTGGGGTTTTGGAACACGGGTGGAGGTGCAGAAAAAGATGGTGGGTTGTTTTTCTCATACTTTGGGAGTCTATAGCCACACCTGGCACCCGTATCAATGTCCAATGCATTTAGCATAATGTTTGACCTTAAATAACATATGGGCATTCCCTTTATTTTTCATTACCAGAAAAAAAAAATTTACTGACTTTAAATTTATTTTTGAATAATATTACAAATTGAACCATCCGTCTTAGGGCTGACCTTGCTCCAGTTGGCTCTCTTCAGCTGGACCTCTGGCTTGTACTCCTTCTTAGGCTGGAGCCCGTAAGGCAGCGGCGGTGGTGCGCCCCAGCCCCCCATGCCTCCAAACGGAGGGGGTGGAGCCATGCCCGGGAGCCCTGGTGGTGGAGGCATGCCTGGACACGGCGGCGGTGGAGGAGGCATGCCCGGACCACCAGGCAGTGGAGGTGGTGGTGGTGGCATGCCCATCCCAGGTAAGGGTGGAGGGGGTGGGGGCCCAGGCATGCCAGGGAGGGGTGGGGGCGGCGGAGCTACTGGCATGCCCGGTAAGGGAGGCGGAGGGGGAATACAAGCCTGACCGGGTAGTGGAGGTGGGGGAGGGATACCAGCATGGCCTGGTAGAGGTGGAGGCGGTGGGGCAAGAGGCATGCCCGTTTGGCCGGGTAGGGGTGGAGGTGGAGGGGCCATACCCGCATTCTGGCCAGGGAGAGGAGGGGCAAGAGGTGGAGGGGGCACACCGGATGTCATCGGCACAGGAACAGTTACTGTGACAACTTTTGTCTTGGCCTCTTTCAGATCTTTAGACAGCTTGTCAATCTGCAAGGGAAGTAAGGATGAAGTATGTTATCATAAAAATTGACAACTGTATATTTTTAAATAAAGTAATTTTTTCACAATAATATGTATTAGTTTGTTCTTCATTCCTTGAACTGACTCACTTTTCCAATGAATAGCTGTGCCAACAGAGTGATTAGATTCAAGAGAAAAAAGGCAGAACAAAAGAGGGGGAATAGTGACAGAAAGTGATTAAAGCCTGGGCAGGGTTGAGTTTTGGGAGAGATGAGAAGAGAATGGAGCATGAGGCGCTAAAAGAAAAATATAGCAGGGGGGGATTAGGTCCACAGATAAAAATAAAAATAACGTTTTTAAGAGGACAACTTCTAAATTTTCCAATGCTGAAATACTAATTTCAGTATTTACATTGGTGAGGCAAACTCTTTCAAAAATGTCCAAGTCATTAAAGTGAGCCAGCTAATCCTGGCCTTTGAAAGAAGACTGGGGGTTAAGTGGAAATGTGCGATTTAAATTATATAAATACAGCAATGCGTGTTCTTCTTAGTGTTGTAAACATTGCATGCATGCGTGTGAACTAGTGTCTGTATGCAGCGTAATGAATATTTGTGTTGCTTCAGCGAACTTTGAAAAGAAGACAGTAACAGACATAAAGGGCCTCCGAGGCAAGCTTTCTTAGTGAGGCAGCAGATGAAGAGTTGGGCACTGCATCACACACAGGGACAGCGAGAGATCTCTACATGTGAAGAAATCTTGGATGGGCAGTGCCTCAAACACAGAAAAAGTGAGCCATCTTAGTATGAGAAGCTTGTTAGATGCCTGGCTGGTGATGCTGTTGATGAGTTGGATGACTGTGTGTGTGCATATGCATGATTGTGTGTGCGAGTTTGGGCTTTTTGCGTGGCGAGAAGATGATTTTGCTGGCATCAGCCACTTTGGATGAGCTTCATTTTGGAAGCAGTGCAGTTCTCTTACTGACACACACACACACACAAACACACACACACACACACACACACACACACACACACACACACACAGGAACATCTTCATGTTGTCACAAGCACACATGCACAGAGGCAGACTGTTCTGGGTCACTTGGTGTGTCTGTGGATGTCACTGTGAGGCAGAGTCCAGCTGGTGTGGCAGCAGGACACTGACAGCTAAACAATCCTCATCTTTGCCATCCTACTGTATGAGTAAACACACAAGCAAGTAAACACACACGCAAGCAAACACACACACACACACACACACACACACACACACACACTCACACAACCTCCTTTAAGTGTGTATAAAAACATTCTGTTTGTCCAATCTCCATTCCTTTCTTCTACTTTCTTCTCCCTTTAGTCACTCCTTATACTCCCATTCCCCCACTTCACATGTTTTTGTTGAGTTTTTTAATCTCTAAAGGATTTGGGTTCTTCTAACAATATCCTTTTAGTTTTTTTTCCTCTATTTTCATGCCATGCTAGCAGTTGGCTAAATCATTTAAGGTCGGGGGGCTTCTGTGTTTGTGTGGCTATGAATAGTTTTTGGACAACTTTTTGGTTCTTCTAGTAGATGTCTGGAAGTGTCACACCGGGTTAAACTCACTGTTTTACTCAAAAACAAATTGAGAGAACTTATCACACTTAGCCAATTGTGTGCGTATGTGCGTGCGTGCGTGTCTGTATACCTTCTGTTGTAGATTGCTAATATTTTGTTGTAGTCCTTGGTTCTCCTTTTCTCGCTCCAGCTTAGAAGTTGCCAGCTGTTCCTTCTCTTGGCTCATGTCCTTAAGCTTGTGTTGATAGTCACCCTCCTGTTTCTTCATCTCCACCTGCAACTCGTGGCGCGCCGTCAACTCTGCATCCAGCTAATACACATGTAAAGGGATATAGACAGGGACAGACTTAGTTGTTAGGTCAGGCTTAGCTACTGTATCTTAAGTGCTAGGTAGGTAGACTTGTTGGTGACATTACTATTTCTTGCAGTGCTCGATTTCAATAGCTGAACTGTAGCCGAAATGTTGTTCCTGATATGATTGTATTTAAAAATATATATAGCTAATCGGGTGAAACGTATGCAGTTGAGTGAGGGTCAACCCCATTCATCTAACAAACAAGTCTCTAACCCTAGTTATAAGTCATATACTGATAGTAAAATCAAACCAATACCATGAGTTTATTTTTGAGTAGCCTAAAAATAATAAGTATAAATTGAAAAACTGAATACTATTTTGATTTGTTACTATTGGAATGTTTCTAAATATTCCCGTCTATGCTTGATATCAGTTATAAGGCGAGACTACAAAAACAACATCCCTGCCCAGGATTTTGTGGGAAACAAGCTTTCATTCCCCAATGTTGGCTGTGTAAAATGAACCGAGAATGGACACGGAAAGGACACAACCACAGGATTAAGGTTGAGAGAAAAGTCCTCAACGGTCTAATCATTTATTTAAAAAAAAAATCTTAAAGGATTATTAAAGAGACGATTTTTTTATTAAATACATAAAGTAAGTATCCACCGTGAAGGAATCAAAATACCATTGTTCTCCAATAAAACATGGCAGAAAGTGTGTTTGCATGCACAACCTTTTATCCTCCCTCTTGAAGCCGGAACTGTTTCCATATCTCAAAGACCTATAGAAGCCATTTACTGCTTGTAGTTTCATTGTATAAATTTACACTGTAGACAATAGTGTCATTTATGGACTTAGGATGCTTCAGTGCACTTGTATCAGCCCACTTCTCACTTCCATGTTAAATCCTTCACGTCCGTGGCTGAAAAACAATTCACCCCCAATTTGAATTTTTCTCACTTTCACACATTTTCAAGGATTTCTCTTCTAGGACACTTGACAAGTAGGATAAGGGATAAACACATGAACCCACGGACACACATTGCTGTTTAATTTGCAGACAGCGGATCCGTTACTCTCGCTGTCAGCGTCCTGCCAGCCTCATCCCTAATTCCTGCCAAAGTGACTGCCTGCAATTACCCCATCGTACACAGCAAGCGCTATGGTGTGTGTGTGTGTGTGTGTGTGTGTGTGTGTGTGTGTGTGTGTGTGTGTGTGTGTGTGTGTGTGTGGTCAAGAAAATTAATCGAAATGTGGTCCTGTAATGTGTGCTTGTGTGAATGCATGCACGTTTAATGGATATGATTCCCGTGCAAAAGTGTGTGTCTTTATGCGTGCCTGAATGAAGGCTAGTTTTAGCTCTCTCTTCGCAATTATCCTGTCACTGGGACAGAAACATCAGGGGAGCAGCACATTGCAATCAAGGCATTTACCACCTTATGTGAACGTGTGTCTTCAGCTAGCCTCTAAGAGAATTTGTCTGTCTGGTGGCTGTCAGGCATGGCTTTAATGCTCCTTCTCTGAGTCACCCTCTGTTCCTTTCTTTTCCTCATTCGTCAGCCCATGTCTGACAAACACTCATCACGTTGAATCATCAAGGTTCATGACGATTATGGTGTGAGGGGGAACTGTTCTTTTACAATGAAGGATTTCCTTTTGTGTCTATATGATTGTAATAGCTTGTGTTCTTCTTGGTTGATGTATGAATGTGTCTGTATGGCATGCATATGTCTATGTGGGTTTGCATTTATGATTTTCCAATGTGAATTAATTTGTGAGTATTTCACCTTCTTCTCCAGCTCTTTTGCCTTGGCCTCGCTGGTTTCCACCTTGGTCTGGTCCACCATGTTGTCTGCGGACACACAGAGAGGACAGAGGAGACATAAAAGGTGTTGGATAAGATAAGGGTTACAGACAACGCACCTGCACAAGGCTGGCCGCCAAGACATCGCACCCTTCAGTCTGGCACATGCTGTGTGCACACATACATTCACAAACAGATGCATACACAAAGAGCCAGAGTCTAATGGGTCTTCCTGTTTTTCCCCTTATCACACTGGTCAAAGTCAGGATCTGTGAGATGTTTGTGGAGGCATCTCATTACAATAGGAGGCTATCTGTTGTATGCAGCTTCTACACATGTCTACCTTTGCAGACTCCATTACATACACCTTTGTCTGTCTGTGTGTGTATACGTGCAAGAGAGTCGAGAGCACACTTAATTCCATCCCTGCGAAATACATATCACACCACTTTATTTCAAAGTCTTATATTCACAACTTCCTTTTCCAAAAAGACGTGAAACAATAAAAGAAATACCATATAACAGACTAGGGAGTAATACATTATCAGAGGCACTGCTTGGCAGAGGACAGGGTGAGAAGGACACTGGCTAAACAGGGTACTTTTACAAAATAATTGCAGGGTCTACAGGTGGTTCAGTGCCCAAGGGCTTGCTGAGCATGTGCAGTAAAAAAAGCTAATTAACATGAAAATGAATGCCAAAAAGTCACTGGATCAAAGACAGCTAATCATGGTGCCCAGGAGAGGGATCAAACGGATAGATAGCAAAGATAAAAAAGCTGTAAAATAAAGAAATGACGTTCACTTATAGAAAGTGAATCGTAAAAGGTTTTGAAAAGATAAAGTTTGGGCCATCGGTTGCACTGAAAATATTGCCAGTGGAAAAAGGGAGTTGAAACTACGCAATATTCCTTATATCCAGATAAGCTTGTAAGCAAGAGAGAAAAATGGGAAATCTATTTTTGTGGAAGAGAAGGTTTTGCCGGATGAAAGAACCTCACAGTAATATGCCAACCCACATACAATTTCAGGGTGTGCAATTGTGTATGAGTTTACATGGTTATTGGATGTGTAATGGGGGGTGTCATGGTGGCTATGCTAAATGGGACAAACTTCGAATAGAGAGCACTAAGGGAGCCAGAATGTTGTAAGGGGGGGGAGTGCTGAATTTCAGAGTTCAAAGAAAAACACTAAATAATGCATGCGGGGCAGAATTGGGCTGCTTTCCACCGATAATAACTCTGGCAGCCTTAAAGGAGGCCAGCCAGCCTGTGTGCGTGTGTGTCAGGACGCATTTAGAAGCAGCGCAATTAGAGCCTCCTGCAGTGAGCAACGGAGACCTGCCATAAAGCAGTATTGAACTCTTGAGACATGGCCTGCACCTCCATTATCCTCTGGATAAGTAAATATTTACAACTGTCAATCAAGTCCACCAATCCAAATGCACACACACACACACACACACACACACACACACACACACACATATATATATATATATATATATATATATATATATACATATATATATATATATATATACACACACACACACACATCAGTGTGCACTGCAAATCCAACCTTTAATGTTTGGATTCAAAAGAGTGACAGGAAATTACATGAATCCGTGCCCATCATAACAATTTCATGATCTCCATAGCGTAGCTGGTAGGGATGCTGTGTTTTGCAAATGGACACTTAGAGGATAGGTTCACAATGTTTCAAAGTCTGTCTTAAATCAATGGTCCGTTGTAGTTGTGGGCTTAAATGTATTTCAAAATTTGGCTGCTGGTAATAATCAAATCAATTGAGTGCCTTTCAAAGGTTTAGATCCACAGACATTTTACAAATCTCTCTTTGTTTCCATAGACACTGCCTTTTTGCAGAGCTGCAGTAGAAGTGTAGTAATACAAAGAGGAGGCTATGTACTTCTGCTTCTTTTCTTTCTTTTTTTTTACTTTTCGAACTCAGAATATCCAAGCCTCATATTAGCTCCGGCTCAACTTTGGAAGGAGGACTGTGGATTTTGGCCACATCAGTGGATCTCGTAATGGCCAGTATGAAAAGGAGGAATAGTCACACGACTGTAAACACTGGCCACCACACTACTGCTGCTTAAAGACAGTAATACAACAATTGTGAACCTATCATTTAAAAATAAGGGGATGCTTGCAGACACATTTACTGGCGCAATGGTTCTGAATGTGTATATATTTAAGTCATACACATTAACCACCTTGCCTGGAAATGTCTATCTAACCAATGTATTTGTGTGGCAGGAATCAAACATTGGAAAAGGGAAAATAAATCTCACAACTACATTGTGAAACATTTGGCATTGATCGCTTCAAAGTTTGTTTTATACCACCAAATTATTACTGGAAAACCTGTAGCACAATTCCAAACCACCCCAATACAGACTCCCTCTCTGGCTCCACCCTGTGGTGTTACTGCACCACTACATGTTTGTCAACCATGTAGGTAGACAATGCAACATGTATTATTTCATTTCATTTCATTTTCCTTTATTTAACCTCGAAAGATCAATTGAGGGGTGACCCTCTTTTACAATGACGTCGAGTTTATTATAGCCAAATTCATTTAAAATCACATAGGGCAGTTATTTTGAATTTCGTGACAATACAGTAATATGTATCTTAATTGCCATTGAAAGCCACACAGCACTCATGTCAATGATTGGAGCAAAGTGGGCCAAGCAACAAATGGTTGAAAATGCCAACCCACACATTAGTACCCAACAATGTTTGATTCTGTTGATCTGCTCTTTAATGCCTGTAAAAGTGCATCAATGAGGCGAAGAAAAAAACTTAGAAATAGACAAAATATAATTCAAGGACATTGGGTGGTGGGCAAGAAGGCACCAGGTGCACTTAAGAGAGACAATTGGAAGGACTGTATCATATGTGTGTGTGCTCGCTGCTTTGGTTTGACATCTCACCTATCAAGCCTTCAATGTTGACGCTGAGGTTACGGCACTTGAAGTCGGGGTCCGCGCCGTTCCTGTGAAGCACAATCTGAGCGATGCACTCGTCTATCAACTTGTAGTATTGAGGCCTGTGGGAGGGATGGACAGAGTGACAGATTTACAGAGAGATGGATCAGGAGACAGAAAGAAATGGAGAGAGACAGGGGGGGAAAGATGAGAAGGGTGGAAGAAGGGTAAGAAAAGGAGTAGGAGAGTTTACATGGTGCTGGGTTAAAGAGAAAAAATATTTCACATACTTTGCATGTTGGGCCCAAAATTACAATTATATGTATGCCTTCTGACAATTTACCAGTCTAGTGTGCAAAGTAGTAATAAGAAATCTGGAACATTGTATGAACAGCGCCTGGGACTGACAAATAGCAAGCAAGGATCTCTTGATCAGACAAACGTGTTTGCTCGGTCGCTTTGTCTTGCTCTTGACAACTGAGATTGGCTGTCTGTGTGAGCATGGCAGTTTGAATTTCTGTTGTCACAAAGATTGATTGCGTTCAACTGTGAAAGTGAGTGTGTGGTGGTGTATGTCCAAGTGCCCCGTGTCTTGATCAAGCCGGCATCACACAGACACTCAATTTTGGAGGTGTCCTATTCCCTGACCCCATTAAGATGCTGCCAGAGTCACAAACTCAATAGTTTATTTATTCTGCCACCTCCCCACCCCCACCCCCAAAGTCTGTCTCGCTTAGTCACTCAGCCTTTGCCTATGTCTAACACTCATTCCACTCCGTCACTATACTTCAAGCTTTTATTTTCTTAAACTTTAGATTTATCCGTGGAGCGAGAGAGACATCTAGTGGCATTCTGGAAAACTGGAAATACATTTGTATTGGGCTACAATTGCTAAACCTGGTATTCTTTATAAGAATGAAAACATATCATTTAGACTTTAGGTGTATTACATAAAAATTCAAGAGTAGACCTCTCAATATAAAGAAACAGATGTTGCTGCACTTTTAAAGACATTGTAAAACACTAACCCATCCATTCCCTGTACGTCCCCTCCCATATTCTCTCATCATCTACCTAGCAATTTGCCTCAACACTCAATGTCTTCTTCATTGTCATCTCACCCTACACTTCCTGGCATTGGTTGAGTCCACTACAGAACAACTTATATTATGTTCCACTGGATCACCTGGATGGAACACAGCCGAGGCAAAGACACTCAAGCTGAGGACTCTTTGTTGGAGCAAGTGTACCTGTTCCATCCTACCAATTGATTCAACAAACAGTCAGATATAAACTACAATTTCCAGTCAGTCTGATACCTTTAAAGGCAACAACACTGGACCAATGTTGCAACAAACTCAAATGTATGTGTAAGCCAGCAGATGCGTTTGTGGGTGTTGCCTCTTTTCTTTGACATTAAGTAAAGCAAAGCATTTGTCCTGTCTGCGTTTCCAAGTGTGAAAGTGGACATGCATGAGTAAGAGTGCATACACTACTATACAATACAAACGTTGACTTGTGCTTAACACTATTGTACCCGTCCTATCATTACATCATTCACTCTTCCTTTCTCCTATGCTTCTCATTATAAAATTCCAAAGGGCTCGGGGAGACACAGTGAGAGACATTGGCATGTGTGGTGATAAGAGATGATGCCAGTCATTTATATCAAAATAGAATTGGACTTATTTGCATGTATTCATTTCTCAGCCTTTGAACAGTGTTCTATAGTATACACAGCACAATGAGACTGGGTCGAGGTGGATGAAGAGAATTTAAGGATTAGGATTTAAGAAAAGGAAAAAACTTTTTATGTCTTGGTTATTTTGCCATTTTTTTACAGGACGGAATAGTTATTGCAGAAAACACACTTTCCTGTATGCATCTGATATAGCTTTGATATTGATATTGCCATAATATTTAAGAGCTGTGTTTAAATAGTCTCAATTAAGCCTTATTCTAGTTTGTATTACCTGTATCACAATTATAGAATAGCAGTGATGTGCAAATCCCAGATGAAACAATAATCAGTGTCATATGTGAATGTGTGAGAAGGAGCATGTATGAGTGCAGATATGTAGTGTGTTACCTGGCCAAATAATCATTACGGATCAGCAGCAGGTGCTGCATCAGCGACAGAAACTGGTTTTCGGCCTTGGAGTCCTTCACTGTGTTGACGAGGATCTCAAACACTTCCCTCACATCAGTGAAGCAATAGCAGTTAAGGCTCAAATAACACAATAAATGGAAGAGTTTGACAGAAATGCGAAATACTCCGTACAAACATTAGTAATTGATCATCGTCAATATGAATCCCTGAGTTGTCTGGCACCAGCCTTTGCTGAATATATTACATTTACTTCAAGCAAAACAACTGAACGTTTGCCTGAACAACTCATTTGTGCACTGCAGAAAGCAATATTTTGTGGTGGTATCTCAACACTTCTTGCAACAAATACTACAATATGTTTTTAGCACACAAGTATATTTAAGTACTTGTAAATGAATTTGACCTGCTGCATATCTTTCTATGTATGTGTCCAGGCAGCAGATACAGCATGCAGGGAGGAAAGGAGACACCTGGTGTTGAAAAATCTAATTGCATATCAAAAAGGGGAAAGATTTCAGAGAGAAAGTTCTTTGTATCTTTCCATTTAAATGTGTAAAATCAAAATGAATCAAATATTCTCAAAGAAATCCATGTTCTATAGAGATAGATAGAGCCCATATAGAGCTACTGAGGGACACAGTTCACAAAGTGTTCAGATACATGTGTTCACTGTGACATTGAAGTGTAATCTCTTGCACCTACTCCACATACAATCTTACAAAAATTGAAATGAACTTTTAACTAAGTAATTTTTGTTGCTGTCTACCTGGCTAGTTGCAATAAAGCAACCCATAAGTGGTGCAATGTTTGATGTTCTTCACAACAGCACTACAGATGAGTAGCTAATGTCTGCGAGATGCTAGTTGGAAATACAGCGTTACAATGTCCTCAAACAATTTCACACAATTACGTATGAAAATATAAATGTTGCATCAGTCTTGGAAGAAAGTAAGAGGTCGGGCTCATTGCACAGGGAAAGAAAGGAGCAATCTGCTTTTGTGTAGATAGCTAACTCATTTGTATCATGCTGGGAATACATGCTTATAATTCTATATGATGTCTGTCTGAATGATCCACATTCTTTCATTATGCTCAGCAATCTATTAAGGTATTGTCAACGTGAAACCATGAGCAAGCAAAAAAAAAAAAAAAATCATAATCAGGTACGTGGAATTTCAAGGTCAAAAAGAAGACACTGAGGGACAGTTTTGCCCAGCGGAAGGATATTCCATTTCTATGCGGATGTCATCCAGACGTGCTTTGAGATCCTCGGAGTCATCTTCAGCCTGCTCATCAAACACCGTGAGTTGCACCCTCAGCTCTTCGTTTTCTATCGCCCGCACCTCCTGCAGCGAGAGCAACGGGGTGCATGTGGAGGGATGCAGGAGAGAGTGGGACAAAGGTTGACTTTGGGCAGTTGAGAGAAAGTTTGTACAGCATATGAGTGTGTGTGTGTGTGTGTGTGTGTGTGTGTGTGTGTGTGTTTTGCAGGAGAGTCACTTTGGAAGATCAAAAGAAAGTGTTTTTCCGTACCGTCAGCTGTTCTCTCAGTCCCAATCTTAGCAGTTCAGAGCGGAGATGGATCCTGAAGTCTAACTCTTCTCCCCGGCTGATCAAGGCATTGATGAGCTGCATGCAGCCACCCTGCAAAACCAACATATCGTAAAGTCAGCTTCACAATAAACATTAACTGGATAGAAACTGCAATACAACACGCAATATTTGTCAGCTGAGTAAGTCCCTTTACACTCCAGATTGCACCAAGTAGTGCTGCTGGCTATCAAATGCAATTGGGTTGGTATGATTTTTCAAACATAAACAAGTGTGGGGAGTTATAATCATATACATTTATCATATGAAACGTACTAAGGTATGTGTGTGCATGTGTATGTGTACCTTCAGAGCAATGATGTGATTGTTCATGCCAGTGATGAGAGGCTGAAACCTCTCAATGTCCCTTTTCTCTGCCTCCTCTGTAATGGCCTCCAAGACACGCTCATGACTGCAAAAAAAACAGACATTTTGCTAGGTGAAGTGACATCAACAAATAATATATAAATGCAAAACACTTTCTGTGCAGTTGCAGTTGTTCAACTGTTGACGGCAATGGTAGTGACATTGAACATTGAGCAGTTTGAAATGTACACAGTATATCACTGCTAATACAGACTTAAACTGTGTGGTAAAATGTGTTGTCCCAGACCATCATTCCTGTGTTCAACGTATAATATAACATGGCATCAACATTTCACCAATGCTTACAGGTTCTCAGGTTGTTCCAAAATGGAGATGGCAGAGAGCAGCTTGACGGCATCCACCATCATATGAGGCACCCTGGGGTTAATGGCTCTGACCAGCAGAGGAATTCCCTCAACAGACTCCAGCATGGATTTCAGACCATACTAAAGGAGAGGGAAAAGAGAATGTTAGATTTTTCTTTGCCTCTATTTAAAAGACACAGTTTTCATGGTTCCAATGGTAATGTAACATCAGAGGAAGGAGTCTTTCTTGAGCCAGATAAAATCAACTTTGGAAAATGACACATACATTCATTTATTTTGATATAAAGCAAAGTGGTATAACAATCTGACATAAGTAAACACTTTTAAAAGCCCTACAAAGGAGTACAGGTTGCACGATTACCATCTATAGTGAACGTAATAGCTGTTATTATGTTCTTCATATTAGGGCACTGGCATATGTTTCAGTCAATATTTATCAATACATCCAAACTACAAAATGTACTAATATTCCAACATGTTTAGCTTTTATGACATCCATCTTAGATAATCAGAACTGTGTATTACGATATAGAGTATTGTACTTTTTTCCCTCGTAGTCGTCACCACATTGTAAATATGTAAATATTATAAACTGTGATTTCTAATGATTGACTAAGGTTATACACATCACCAGACTGAAAACTCAAAGTACTCTCAAAATGATCGCTGTCTGCTTTAACTGATTTGACATAAAAAGTCTGTCAGATTGACTTCATAGCACCCTCTAGAGGAAGCATTGCTACACTACAACCAGGACAGAAAACTGGATAAAAACTATTATATTACTAGTTCTTTAACTAAAATCTAGATGCAAAACATATGTGCAATCAGATCAAAGAAGGTATTTTGATGGCAGTAGATGAAACAGTCCAATTTCTTACCTTGTTATTCATAAAGGCTTTTAGGCAGCGAATGATCTCATGTTGACATTTGACTCCCATCATTCTAGTTGGTGGTTGAGAGAGGAAAGACAAAGGAAGATATTAGAAACACATTGCTAAAGAGTACACATTGCCTATTCTGTGGTGTAGGTGTCTTACGGGTATTCGTCTTTTTCGTCCTGTAGTCTTCGAAGCAGATTCAGCAGCAGGGCCAGCCCCTCATCTCCAAAGTTCTGCACCCAACTGAAGTGACAAGACCACATGGTTAGTAAAGTGGGCTTTTAGACATTTTCACTTGTATTACTGTCTTTCCCCATCGCCATTCTCTTTGAATAGATTTTATTTCCAAAATAATTTTCCAATTTCATTTGAAATATTTTATTTTGTCTTTCTGATGTTTTTGTACTTTTGTACACTTACACTTTATTGTTGACAATATGTTTAACGTCATTATGTTGAATTATTTTCATAATCACCCGTGGAAATAATGAATCAATTAAAGAATGTAATATTAATCTTTTCATTGGGTTTCCTGTCATTACTGCTGTGGTCAACTGTTTAAAAGGTCACATACAGTTGTGTTCAAAATAATAGCAGTGTGTTTAAAAAAGTGAGGCAAGATCAAAATCCTTATCACAGCTTTTATTTCCAAACACGCAAATGCATTGGGGACATTGCACATTCTATTCCAAATCCAAATATGAAGAAACATTTGTCAAATGTTTCTTCATCTTTACAGAAAGTGAAGAAAAAGGAATATTAGACTGTTCCAAAAAATAGCAGTGTCTGCATTTTTCTTTACAACTCAAACATTTACTGTATCAACTGAAAAATGCATGAAGATTTAGCTTTCCTATGAATCACTGAACTAATATTTAGTTGTATAACCTCTGTTTCTGAGAACTGCTTCACATGTGTTGCATGGAGTCGACCAACTTATGGCACCTGTAAACAGGTGTTTCAGCCCAGGACGATTGGACTACATTCCACAATTCCTCTGCATTTCTTGGTTTTGCCTCAAAAACAGCATTTTTGATGTCACCAAATAGGTTTTCTATTGGATTAAGGTCCAGGGATTGGGCTGGCCACTCCACAACGTTAATCTTGTTGGTCTGGAATCAAGATCTTGTTCGCTTACTGGTGTGTTTGGGGTTGTTAACTTGTTGGAACACCCAATTCAAGGGCATTTCCTCTTCAGCATAAGGCAACATGACCTCTTCAAGTATTCTAATGTATCCAAACTGATCCATGATCCATGGTATGCGATAAATAGACCCGACACCATAGTATGAGAAACATCCCCATAACATGATGTCTGCACCACCATGCTTCACTGTCTTCAAAGTGTACTGTGGCTATTGATTTGGAATAGAATGTGCAATGTCCCCAATGCATTTGCGTGTTTGGAAATAAAAGCTGTGATAAGGATTTTGAACTTGCCTCACTTTTTTTAAACACACTGCTATTATTTTGAACACAACTGTAGTTCCCTTTAAATAGAGGCTACTTTGCAAGCAAGTGAAGCACACCTTTGCACATCTGGACACTGACATTTTTAGGTTTTCTCTTTTGATTATAAAAATGAGTTTCAGGATGATCGTGACAGATCAGTCTTTTTAAAAAGCCTTGCCACAAAGTTTTAAATCAATTGAGGTTTGATTATCACACCAGAATATTAACACAACACTGGGATATTAGCACATTTAATTTGGAGCAATTGGCTTAATGTTTGATTTTCATAGGGACTTTGTATGTGTATGTAAGTATGCTGCTATGTGTGTAGTACCTGACAGGGTTGTTATTGAGTGAGACTCGCAGAGATTCCAGACAGCTCAGCAGCTGTGTGTCTCTGTAGTCTGACTTTAACTCCTGGATGTACATCATGGCTGATTTGGAGCCCACTTTCTGGTCTTGGCCCTAATAAACAAAACACAAACAGAAGTTCAGTCGGCAACACAAACACAAAATTATTTTTTGATTGCATTTAAATTTGTCTACTTATGAGGTTGTAATTGGTATTATTTCATGCAAGAAAGCACAACAACAGGGCTCCGAGGGCAATAGTCAAGCCTTATTTGAAAGTGTGATTCGCAGAATTACAGGGTACTGTGTGTAGGATTTCTTCCCAATAGGCTTATTTCACTGTTAAATGAACTGTGCTAGCAACCATCTGCGCTTGGTTATGAAGGTCCTTTGAGCTATACCCTTGTATTTGATACATAACACCTGCTGCCTTCAATCATTGTTTACCCAACACGTAGAAGGACAGAAGCTCCTATCAGTGGTTGTTGTGATATTTCATTGACCGTATTGGGTGAAAAAAAAAACTGCATGAAGCAATATGTATTTTGATACTGACCGCTTTAGACGTGTGGAGGTACTGGGACACCATCTCTCGTTTGATCCCAATGTCTTTTGCTCTTAGAGGCTGCTGCTTCTGCTCATTCAGGTTCATATCCACCTGGAGAAAGACAGGAGGAAGGAGATGAGAAGAAAAGAAAAAGAAAGAAAGAAGCAGGAATGAGGGTTAAACAAACGTGTTGAGGCAAGGAGAAAGCATGATGGAAAAATACAGAACTGGAAATGACAATTTTACTTATAAATGTAAAGAATTACGCTAAGATATTTCAACCTGTCTCACCTAAAGTGGAAGTGAGGAATATAAAGCCCCCAGGGAGATGCTAACAGATGTTTGCATATATTATATATAAAGGTTGAAGCAGTGAGTGTGTGTGTGCATATAAAATGGGGAAATATTCATGAAGGGTCTTTTATTCAGTGAGTGATTAGATATTGTGATACCAAGTTCACGTCTAACATGGCTGTTGTGATATACTAAAATCTGAATCTTGCACGCGCGCAAACACACACACACACACACACACACACACACACACACACACACACACACACACACACACACACACACACACACACACACACACACACACACACACACACACACACACACACACACACACACACACACACACACACACACACACACACACACACACACACACACACACACACACACACACACACACACACACACACACTTCCTCACCATCATTTGCTCAAAGAGATCCAGGACATTTTCATCAGTGAGATCCTGCAGCATAGCGCCCGGAGCACTGATCTCATAGCTAGCCGCTGAGGAGTGGCGTTGGCCCGTGGCGTGGCTGGGCTTCTCCTTGTCCTTTTTGTGCCTCATGCTGGGGAAACTAGCCAACTGGATGAGCAGACCACATAACAACAGGTTAGAGGAAAGAGAGACAAACAGTGCAACCATTCACAGTAAGGCCACACAAAAAAGAACGCAATCGCATATCAACTCACAGTTTAAATACCGATGTAAAATAATTTACCAATAATATACCCAAATACCTAGGGGCTGGTTCTCCCTTGGTACTCCCTCTCTACAATAGTAGATACACTTCAACAATGCAAGACATGATGCGGGATTAAGGTTTATCATGACAATAAACACAAAAGGTCCATATACAGTTACTGGCACTGGTAAATTGACAAAACTTGCAATGAGTGTTTTTATATCAGTCATTGCCAAATGAAAATGTTTGAAGGACATCCACTTGGCACATATTGGCAAAGTGTCCCTCCATAATAGTTCATGAATAATCTGTCAATATGATTCTGGCATTCTCCCAAGCACATGAAGGCATCACTAGCTTATGGCTCATGCATTTCATACTGCCATAATGTGCATCTTCGAAGCAAGCACACATCCAACATGAGCACAACACAGGACAAAGAACAGATACTTAACAACACGTTTGTTATGGTGGATAAGATGGTGACATTAAAAGGTGCAGTCAGTAATTCTGGAGAAAGCTTGCTGTGTAATCACTTTTTTTTTTAAACACGATCCGCTACGGGTCCGAACTGTGTGTGTGCGAGCTGAAAGAAAATCCAGTATTAATATACACAGCCTAGGCTCTTTAAATGGGCATGTTGCTAGCTACGATGGGCACCCTTTGTTGACATACCATTTGTTTACATACCAGTTTACAGAGTTTAGGCTGTGTAGTAACACTAGATTTATTTTCAGTACATACAAATTATGGACAGGTGGGATATCATGAGGAGGAGATATTCACTGATTTTAACAAAAAGTGATTTTGACAACAAGCATTCTCCCGAATCACTGACTTTACCTTTAAATGGATAAGGGTGAGTTGGGTTATCAAAGATTACAATGACAGATGGGGCAAGTCAAGCAGTAACAAACCTACCTCTTCAGGAAACAGCCGTTTAATATTCTGTAAAGGAGGAAAGGGAGAAACATTGTTAGTAAACTCATATTAGCAGATCAGCAGTCAAATGCAGAGGGAAATCATACATTTTTAAGAGGGGAAATTGGCACTAATATATCTGAAATACACTTGCATGTTTTGGCCACTAGGTGTCAGGCTAGGTCCAATAATGTGACCTCAGATAAACCAATTACAACAGTACCACTTTCACACTAGACCACGACCTGCCCTGACAAGGTCCACAGCACAGCGAAAAACATCAGAAGAATTACAACTAGCATTAATCCCACAAAGAAAAAGTGAACAATGCTGTTTTCAATAATACACAGGCCCCCATTTTTATCAGCAGCTTACAACTAACAAATAAAGAAGACATCAAAAGGGGTTTTCAATCATATCATTAGAAATCGCATTATAATCAGAAAAAATCAGATTAAATGCCACGTCTCCCATGTCATTCCTAAGCCTGAGAAGACAATGTAAAGAATATGGTTTTGCACTGCACACAATACTTTGCCTAAACAGCTTTATGGCAGCAGTTGAAATGATAAAATAATTAAATACACAGAGTGCAAGGGTCATTTTAAGTGACAATGACACAAACACGACAGCAACTCTTCAATAGATTAGATGATTTTGTTTTATTCATAGTATCAATTACTTCTTCAGCAGTTTTCCCCGGATGGATCCATTTAAGTGTGAATATGTGTATTTATTCACACTGATTAAACCCGCTGACAGCCTGACAAACCCTCCTGCAGTTGTGACCAGGTGTTTAATAAAATTATAGCCTGAACAGTTAGTGTAGTAGTCATTGAGGATACCTGTGGGACGTCTGTACAACAACAATGAAACGTAGGTTGTCCCTTTACTCCAACTAAGCTGCTGCCATTAGATACACAGAAGCAGAAAAACACTGACACATATTTTGTGGCACTAATCAGCGCAAAGAAGGGAAATATACAGCTGACAGCAGGCACAGTGGATTCTGGGTAATGGCACGGGAAACTGAACATGAGTGTGTCACAAAGATAGATGGAAGAGGAAGACTGAAAAGGCATTCTTGAATTCAACAAACTGTAAGTTCCGCTTTCCAAACCACAAGTATAATATGCGCACTCGAGTCAAAGTGAATCGCAGTGTTTGAGCCAGGATTGTCATTGAGGGGGTTAAATGGACGTAAGAAGTGTTGTCTCTCTGTCCCAGAGGAACCATAAAGGAAATAATGAAGCACTTCAGAACTACTTTTAGAACTGTGCTGGGTACCAAGGCTTCCATTACAGGGATGAGTAAATGCCAGCTATGACCATCCAAGTACAAACTGGTTATTCATGGGGGATATAGTTAAATTTAAATACCAAAATTGTAATATTTGTCGCAGTATGTCACAATTTGACAATTAATATGACATGATGTATTTACTGATCAAAGTGTTGTCCAGTGCAATTCAATATTTTGTTAAGCATTATGAATAAACAAGTCATTTGAAGACATTTCCTTTGGATATGAGAAATTGTGACATTTATAGACCAAATGATATACATTTTTTGGTAATAAACAGATGAACCAATAATTACAGCTCAATAATAACAGCTGTATGTGAATGTGTAGAAGCCTGGAGAATGAGCAGGGTGTTTATTTTTTTATTTTCTTTGACAGCACAGTTGCAAGTGATGGGGTTTACAAAAGTAAGGAAAATCAAGTGCACTGATTGCTGCTTTGTCATTTTCTTTGCTGGGGAAACCCCCTGTAGTGCTCTTCCAGCAGGCCTTTACAAAACACCCACAAAGTGTTCCAAAGGTAGCATAATTATACAGTCTGGAAGGAGCAGCATAAATAAAGTGTGTATGGTGAATGGGTTCTGCCAAGCTGCTTGTCTGTCTTTATTGACCACACAGCTGAAGTAAACACAAATCAGACACATTTGACTTGTGACAGAAGTGCTTGAACAATTTGAGGAAAATATGTAATTGCGATTTTTCTGACAGATTTTATAATGGATACGGATGAGAGAGACGCATCCTAGAAATAAATGTTGCAGTGTTTTGTTCTCTAGCCTGGCTGAACCCAGCAGAGCCTGCCAGCGATTTGATTTCACTCTGCGGACTAGTCTGGACGCAAAAGACTCTGAATTAGCAGCTTGTTTAAAAGGCTAGAGCATCATGGTTTTCACTGTGCATTTTTGGCTGTAAACACGTCAGCAAAGACCATTTTCCACACCAGGATTAACAATATAAAGTTTTTCTCGCACTGCAAATGCTTATTGTTGGTGGGCATTTACGTAGTTGCCTTGGATCACCTCTGATTAGCTAGCATGAGCTACAGCCACACAAGGCAAGCATTGACACAGCAGTTTGGACCCTGGATCAGAAGGGTTGCATAGTACCCTTCATGCATCTTATTCACAGCCATTGCTTTTTTCTAAAACGGGTCGTTTCAGATCATTATTTCAAATTTAAATCAATTCATCGTTCAGCCCTATGTATGTGCCATTGATATAATGACTGAGTCGCACACTGGTTCTGATCTGTCTATGTGTGCATACCTGCACCTGTCTGTGCAAACATTGTAAAGTAGCAGGTCCAGAGACTCATGAGAGAGATTATGTAAATCAGAGCAAGAGTGTAAATGCAATCATTGCAGACTGACAGAAGGTAGAGTGTGCGCCCTCAACACACAGTAAACTAAACACTAGTTGAGGGTTGGGTCGCACACACAGGGAAAAAAAAATCCGATATTGTGATGTAATTGTCTTTGGGCTATATAAACACGTTGATAACATCCCATCATTTATGAGGGCAACCATATTATGAATATTTGAAGAATATTTGTCCTAAAGTTCAACAGTTTCATATATTCCTAGAGCACCCGAACAGCATACTACCCATGGCCCAAAATACCAACACAAAATCTCCATACAGATGTTTGTAAATTTGAATATTCATCATCAAAAGACAAACATATTAATTAATGTTTGTTGTTATAATACAAGGGACGTTTGTTTTTGCTCTAAATATCCAGAAGGCCACAGCTTTGAAAAATATAAAGTCTATACACTCAAGGCATAAACAAACTGTTGTGATGCAAGCCCAAATCCAACTGAGACCAGCCATGATGCTGAAAAATGAATGTCTGTGAGGCACGAGTTGAATTGGGAGCTTTCACATTTTATTATCGTACAATTATAGCCACAGGATGGTCAACTGAGCTCAAAAGTAGAAAAGTTGTGTGAAACAACTTTTGCAATCAACTGTGTACAAATGTATAGACTGGAGGTCTTGAAACCAAACAAGAGCTTGATTTATACACCTTTATAAACTCTGACCGAATTTAGAACCTGTCTGCGTCTATTTAATGTATAAAGTAAAGTATAATTAATACCACAGATAATAATATCACTTTGGATGGGAAGGCGAATGAAAATGTGTGAGAATATCGTTCATTGAGAAAGATGGGTGTGATGTGACTAAATATTTAAAGACCTCTGACCAATGAGCATTAAGTTACAGTTAAAGATGGTTGCGGAGAAACAGTGCAATGTGTGTGTGTGGGTTATGTGCGGTTACGTCATCTTGTGAACCACACCGAGTTAGTGTTGTTAACAGTGTTGCCATGGCGACACACTGAGTGTATGTATGATATCACGCAGGGGGAAGCAGCACTTGGGCAGGCACACCCAGACATGCTGAAAAAGGTTTCCTACGCGTACCGCCAAAGCAGGAAATGACCAACAACCCTGTCATATTGCGCACACACACACACACACACACACACACACTTGGTTAACAGTGTTCTGTGTAAAAGAAGAAAAAATAATTACCTACCACCTTTAATAGTGTTTGCCAGAAGCACTGAAAAACCTTTAAAAGCAACACATCCTGAGAAAATGGGAATTGTAATCATCGATGCTCATTTGAGCATGTTATGTAGAGAAGTTTAGGATAATGTTGTAGTAGTCACCCTGTTGCCCTGTTGTAGACACATGCCAATATAGGTATAACTTCCAAGTAACCTGTGACTGGGATATAGACACACACAGACAAAAAGAGAAAGAGAAAAAAAGAGGCAAAAATAAAGTCTTCCCACAGCAAATGTCATATTTCTTTGACCAAGGCTGTGAGGTCTAACCCTAAGAGGTCAGCTTCTCCTTTCTATCCCATGCTGATTAGGACATCTTCCGGCTCTTTCAAATCGGATCTCCTCTAGCTGCACTTTTAAATGCTACAAGCCTCCATGAGCTGCTGACTCAAGGTGCATTTGAGTTCACTGACAGTGCACTGTCTGTGTACCAGAGAGATTATGATTGGGTGTCAGTCCAAGTGGGGCAGGTTTGCTGCATGACTGCACACTGTCCTTGGTCTACTGTTGTTAATTGTAACACGACTACCAACTAACCCCCCACCCATCTCCACTTTAAAACAAGGGAGGTCACTGTTACCAATTCCATTTATCTTCTAAAGCTGACTGAACAAACTTTTGGAATCAATGCTGGGGAGTCCCAGTGGCTCAACAGGAAAACAAGTACCATTAAGGCAATATGTCCTAATCGTAGTGGACCTGGGTTCGACTCTGGCCCGGGCCATTTACTGGATGTCTTCCCCACTCTCTTTTCCCATGCCAACTCTTTTCTTGAAATATCCAATAAAAGTGAGAACACCAAAATTAACTTTAAAATCATTCAATCTCAATAAGTAACCATTTCCATTGTGTCCTCTGAAGGTCTTGTGGGTCTTGTGAATGGTAAAATGGTCCTGTTTTAATTAATTGATGGTTAATAAACCCACAATAACTTAAAAAGGGATAAATTCCAACATCAATAAAGAGGGAGTTGTAGTGCAATTCAATTCTAAGCCTTCAATGTAACAAGTGAGGAGGCAGGCGCCTTCCTGGCAGGCAACTGGCATTTATTTCAGTGTGGGCAAACCTCAAACCTCCAAAACATCAAGTCATGCGTGCAACAGCTTTCACAATGCCATTTGTCCTATAAAAAGCCCCTTGCATTGTAGCCCACAGCGCATGCTCACACCCGTCACCAGTCCAGTGCAGCTATCAACCATACTGAAATGTAGTACTCGTCTTACTCAATATTGATTTTTTTTTTTTTTAGATAAGACCGTGTTGTTGACAATGGGGCAGTTTATGTTTAGGCCAATACAAGCTGCACAATAAAACTATGAAAAAAGTTGTGGGTAGAGGTTTGTTTGCTCACTTGTTTGGACAGTGGCTGGTCAAAAAAAACAAAACCAGGTGCCTGGATAATCAAACAAACGTTTCCCTATCTGTCACTGCTCGATACTGCTAGTAATATCATGTCATAAACACATAACTTAAGAAACAAAGGTTGTTCAACAGACTAAAAGTGGACCAAACAACCTTAACATACGCTCACAAGCTGAGCACACCATAGCCATTTTTATATTTCCTGCTAATTCTCGACTGTTTACTGCCAATAACATCAACCATTTCTAGGGATGCACCGATCCACTATTTTTAGTTCCGATCCGATTCCGATATCTGGGTTTTGGATATCGGCCGATACCGATACTGTCCGATTCGATATCATAATTGTTGTACATTTTTTTGTTGGTGGTGATGTTATGTATAAGGCTAGGAAGGCTTAAGCAATTCTAATTTAAAAGAGCAAGAAATGTACACAAATGCATATAGGTTTATCTTAAAGGCAGAATTATAGAGTCATACAAAAAAAATCCTTCTCAATGATCACTTCTGCCCCACTAGAATATGTTGTGGTCTGTTTGTCTGAACAGTCTTCCTCTCTCTGGCTGTATTTTACATAGTAGAATTTGTCACAGTGCAGAAGCCTCTCCACTTCCTTGACTTGGATTAGCTTTGTTAGCTCACTGGCTAACAAAATGATATGTCAAATTAGAAAGTGGTGTCCTCTCTCCCTCCACCGAACGTCAGCGCATGCTCGCACGGCTCGTTCGCTCTTTCATAGTAAAACACATAATAATTATTTTTTTTTTTTTTTTAATATCGGAGCTGTCAGTCCGATATCCGATACGCAGATTTCGGCCATATCGGACCCGATACCGATACTGGATCGGACCCATCCCTAACCGTTTCCCTCAAGCAGGTTTTTTTCATAACTGCATGTTTCACAGACATTAGCTTTTTAAAATGGTGGGGTATAAAATGCCTTCAGATAGTCAATTAGATAACGGTTGTATCTTGGAGCCTAGATTTGTTAGAAGGGATGGTTGCCAGTGCAAAATAGCACATTGTAAATCTACCACCTACATCTGCATGCATGCAGAAAGGAGCATCCATCAGCTCACTTAGCATTAACATCCCACACACACAAAAATTCACCTACTGTATACAGATTTCAAACCTTGACCTCTGCATTACCACATGAACTTGTGTTACCCCCACTCACAACCTCCCTCATAGATCCTCACATACTCAGTCCACTGTACCGGCACGCAACCGATATACATGCATCATTGACTGCTCCTACTGATGACTGCAGCCTGGTAAATCAACAGAGGCAGGGTTTGTTCCTATGATGGCTTACAGGCCCACCATCATTAATTGTAAGTAATGAGAACTGCCTAAAACAAAACTGCACACAGCTAGGGAAGGAGAATAAAGAAATCTTCCCAGTTTATTTACTAGTGTTGCTGTGTGTCCCTGTCCAATTGGTGTGTACCTCGACAATATGAATTCAGGCAGAAGTTGGACGCCAAGGCTTATGAGCATATTGAGCTGATTAGGAAATGCAAGTATATCTCAATGTAATTATTTCGTCTTTGGAAGTGTGTTTCATTTTGGTGTCTTTCCAGCTAAGATCCTCACAAAGTATCTTCAGCTGCTTGTTTAGTTTTTTACTTTTATTTTTAGAGTAATTTGGACATTTCCCAAGGCTTTCGCCAGAGTTTAAAAATATACACCAGTAAACAGCTTTGTGGGCTACAGATAACGATGAGGGGCCATGGAAAATCCTTTATTCTGGAAAACATATGCTGTATTTGACAGGTTCCCCCACAGCATGTCCGCATCCAGTTTTGGCGGTAGAATATTAATGAAGTATCATAGAACTATGTGCACCAAAAGTAGGGGCATGAAAAACAATTAATACATAAACCACAGAGTGCTATTGAAATTAAAACCACAAATATTGATAGGCTTTGGTTGGGATTTATCCATTTTTAACATCATTGCTATAGCCTACACAGATCTGTCTGCATTGTGTCCAGCAGCAACATTTTTACGTCTTAAAGGTCACATATTATGCTCATTTTCAGGTTCAAAATTATAATTTGGGTTTCTAATATACGCTGTTTTCGTGGTGTAGTGTCCAAAAAAAACTTTAGATTTCTCACAGTGCCATTGCTTAATCTCATCTTCTCAGCCTTCGTCTGAAACTCTGTTTTAGAGCCTGCCTCTTTAAACCCAGCCTTTCAAAAGCCCCACCTAGTCTAATTGGCCTGTATCTAACTGCTGGTCTGAATCCAACTGCCTACCTGGTTAGAGTGGTATCTGGGAGTGTGCTGATCAAGCGGAGGTAGTGCTAAGTTAGGTTGGTAATGAAGAGGTGTGACTTATCTCCTTATGACATCACAACAGGGTTTTTCCTGCATTCAAAAAATGTTGGCGCCCGCCAAAGGAATTTTAGCGCCCCCCAAAGGAAAATCCTCAGCGCCAAAGTGTTTTTTTTTTTTTTTTTTAGAGATAATTCAGATAAATAAATACAAATCTACTTAAAACGGCTCCAAATGTGTTTCCATTTCCGCGCCATTCCAAGTCATATTACTTGCAATCTCAGTTGTAAAAAAAGAAATCAGGTCAGGGATAATCGTTATTAAACTATCATTGTTCCGCTCGCCGGGGCATGCAGGCTGTTAAATGCAGCAAACCCTTTCAGCCGTGAGCTCCGCTCGGCCCCTCCCTCACCTGATAGTTTCGCTAACGGCTAGTCCAGAGAGTAGGAGGGAGATGTTGCGCATTGCCGGGTGTTTTGAAAAACTTCTAGATGACGAGTATAAAGGTAAAACTAATTGTGTTGTCTGAAAACACTTCAGACTCACAACAAACTAAAATAATGTGCAAGATTTGTCACGCGCGGACACGCGAGTAACATGACATACGCGACCGCGAGGGAGAGAGAGAGAAAGAAAAGTGATATACGACCTGATCTGCACTTTTAAACATCCGGACCAATTTGTTTATTCACTTTAAGTCGAATCATAGTGGTCTATGACTAAGCAATCAATGAATAAAAAACACAGGAGGTTTAAAGCTCCTTGACTCCTGCCACCACAACTGTCAACACTACAATGCAACTGCCTATCCAGCCAGCTCCATGACATAAATAAATCATGCCCTTACATTCAATGCTAGCAAAAGACGTGCCCTATCAACACCATTGACAACTGGTTATTTTTATTTTGACATATTTTTATTAAATTATTAAAAATATGTTTCACTTATTTAGCCTATTTCTATTCTCCCTGTTTTCAGTTCAATTAGGCCTTTGTTTAAAGTCCAAAGTCATGGTGTTTTTAGAAAAAAACATTGTTAAAAGTAAAATAAATGCATAATGTTCTTAAATCAATGATTAACTGTCTTTAATAATCGTGATAACACAATGTGATTACTCAAAATAATCATGATTTATGATTTTTTCATAATCGAGCAGCCCTACCTTCTTCCATGGTTTAGATCAATTAGAAACAATTAAAGTATTAAATAGGTAGGCCTAGTCATTATTAGTATTTTGACTTCATATCTACAGGTTGTTTATTGTGATTTCATAAGCGTCAGTGAGCTCCATGGTAATGCAGTGATTGACAGGCTGATTGAAATGCTCTTTATATGGACAGAAACTCCTCTCTCCTAACACAACACCCCTCTTAAAATACACAAACCGTTTGCCTTTACTGTCGCGACCCCAAAAAAAGTTGGTCGCGTACTGACCCCCCAAAGGCCCATTCTGAGCCAGGAAAAACCCTGCACAAGGGGAGTGAAATCAAACAGGTGGAGATAGAGAAAAGGATTGAGTTTTTTTTTCTAGACACACTGGGGAACCATATCAATAAAACACACAGACGTGCGTTTTGCCTAATAGGTGACCTTTAACATATTTCTCCATGACTAGTAATAGGACCAGACTAGACTACTGACTGACCTCTGCAGTGAAAATCACATGTAGGTTGACACTGTTTACCGTGGTGGTGTTGAGATAAACAGAGTTGTCTGAGATTAGCTGTAATCTGTCAGGGGGAGACTGGGGAGAGTCACAGTGGAGGACTGACACTGTAATCCTAACTAAGCCCCCCATACACAACACAGGTGCCAGACACATTAAAGCATTCATAATATACATGCAGATCAGTCAACAGGTTGGTCTATAGAGCGTGCTGCTCACAAGCAAACTCCTGCTATTAAAAGGAGAAAGAATGACCACGGTCGCTGGATTGCTGACAGAGTAAGGAAAGATTGCCAGAAAAAGAGCAATGCCACGTAGGATCTTATCTATTTGTGACAGAGGTGACAGATAACTAGTCTTCAATTTAAGAAAATATATTTTTGAGTAATAGTGACCTGGCGGGAGGGGGTCCAAGCCAATCTGTAAAACTCAACAGCAGAAACAATATATTTAATATTCATTTTCTCGGGATAAACAGTTACTCTGTTAGTTTTATCCATCTCCAGTCGGGAAAGTGTCAAAGCTGACCATAGGCCTCAATGGTAAAAACCCTGTTCTATATTTAACATTATACAGGTCTCTAGAGTGGGCTGTGTTTATGTGCGTAAGTATTTACTACACCACTGGTACCCCCTTGCACAATGGATGGGCGGGAATGAAAGGGATAGGGGTAAGGATTGGAATAATAGGTACTTAAATTTGCACAATTTCCTGTTGCAGTATTTGAGAAATAATAGGGTGGAAACACTGACGTTCGGCGTGTGTGTTGTGTGCGTGTGTGTGTGTGTGTGTGTGTGTGTGTGTGTGTGTGTGCATGCAAGTGTGCCGTGCATACCCGAATGCAAATAGAAAAAGTAAGAACAAGAAGTAAGATTTGACAAGTTGACAAAATGAACGTGTGAACAATATTTGAACGCCCAGGTCAGAGTTTGAATACCAAATTAATTTGCTGCTTTATACTATATATTATATATATTATCATATATTTCCAGTAAAAACAGTAATACCTAGCTTACTGTGTGCTAAAGTGCCAGAAAGACACAGAGTTGGAAGTTTATTTGTGAATATGTGAATGTGAAATGAGAAGAGAGTGAATAAAACAAGTTAAACACCACTGAGGACTAGCATTCAACAAACATCACCTGGGCTAGTGAAACCGAGTCATTTGTTGAGTGCTCTTCTCTTAGTTTGGGGAAATAGGCATGACAATAAATGTTATGCAGAGAAAAACAATCATGTTTTCTCCATAGCATGAATATTGCTGCATCATCTGAAAGGGACAACGGATAATTGTGACACTGACAGAGTTTCCTCAGAGTTGTGGTTGGCTGTTAACTGACCTACCTCCTCTCTAAAACAATCATTCATTGTTTCCAGCCAGCGGTCTGTGTCCTGCCTTGCCAATTTCAGACATAATAACATCACCATTTGCGCAGCAGCCCAACAATAGCATATCCCATAAGTGCTAAAAAATCTTTCCTCCTCCTTTACCTTAGTTTAGACCAGGGGTGTCCAAACTACAGCCCGCTTTTTATTGGCCCGCGGCCGATTTAAAAAATATAATGTAATATGGCCCTTTTAATTTTTAAATAATTGAAATGCACTCATTATATTACAGAGAAATATGTCCCATAAAAGAAAAAGAGCACCAAGCCCATCCCAGAGGACCCTGCATAATATTTTATTTTAAATTAATATTATTATGGAAAATCCATGAGTCCTTCTCCAATAGCTTCTAATTCATCTGACACAGTGTCTCAATTTTTTTTCATACAAAATTCTTCAGATTTAGCGTCTTAATTTCTCTCTCAAAGTGCACCAGATTCATGCATTTCACTTTAAAAACTTAAAAAAATCTCCCGGGGGGCATACCCCCGGATCCCTCTAGGAGGGTCGGGATCTCGGCTGGCTACTATTTTCACCCAGCTGGACATTGGAAGCAAAAGCAGAAAACACTGGGTGTATCAAAGGTATTTAACAAGAGGGGGAATGTATCTGTTTAATGTGCAAGGAAAGTGTTGCCGTGAAGAAGGATTACAATTTACGAAGACACTATGAAACTAAACATCAGAGTAGCTACATGTCCTGATAAATGTGTTATTTTTGCAAAGTGGCCCGGCCCTTCGTAGATTTTTCTGTATGTGGCCCTCAGTGAAAAAAGTTTGGACACCCCTGGTTTAGACTAATTAGACAGCAACCCCAACTCTGCCCTTTTGATTTGGCTTTTGGTTTGTTGACATGGTGTCACAAGGGATAAAGGCAACTAGTCTGCAGACAGAAAGTACAATAGATCAGCAGCATCATTAGCTAAGGCGGGCGACTTGCATTGTTTAGGTGGCCGCCTTAACCATAATGCGCTGTGGGAACCAAATACAAATGTATTACAGCATAAAAGCTATAGTGCGTAACTTATGTTGCCCCCATGAGGAATTCTGAGTAAATACAGCAACACTGTCAGCGCATCAACATGAGGTAAGCGCAAGGATTATATACCTTCTGTACTAGGGGTGTGCACGGTTACACGTGTACACGTGTACACGTTTGTAAATCATAACCGTTTAGGAAAAATCAATAAACGAAAACCGTTCTTTTTTTTTTTCAAATTTTCTTTTTTTCAAAGTTTTTAATTATGTTCTGGAGACACGCATTTATTGATTTTACCTCACTAATAAAGTCATTGGGGATGATAAAAGGTAGTCTGCCGAATCTGTCTGTCCCTCGGCGAGTGTGTGTGTGTGTGTGTGTGTGTGAATGAGTGTGTGTATCGGCGCACACACACACATAAGGGGGGGAGTCGCCGTGCTGGGGCTTGTCTCACAGCCACGGAAGAGAGATGAAAGATAACCTAAATATTAAAGTTACCCGGTTGACGTGAACTACGCTCGTAAGTAGCCCGAACTTAATAACACCTGTTCAACCTGCATACACGTGGACATGTATAAATCGTAGAAATGTGCGATAGGCTTTATTAATCAGGAAATTAATGAAGCGCGATAATGACGGCGCACATGACAGCCAGGCGAACGTGTGTAGGCTATGTGTGTGCCATGGACCTATTATAAGAGGTTTGTAAACCATAGAAAGTATATAAAAACGAGCGTGGTTCATGTCAACTGTGTGTTTACAGGCGAACAAACGCGCATGCGTGTGTGCGCACGCCTACAAGACGGCGGGCGCACAAGGACAATGACGTCACGGTTAACCGTGTACACGAAAAAAAATCCGTCGTGTACACGGTTAGACATTTTTGTAAACGTTCACACCCCTATTCTGTACATCCCGTTTTTTTCTCAACAGTATAATCAACAACTGAAACATTTAGTGGCCGCTTCTTGAGCTCCTGTGTCCAGTGTCAGGTTTGTAAATGCTGCCTTACTGAGAAATAAAAAGAGAAAGGCTTATGTGACTCTTCAGTCCTCTAACTCGATTAAAGTAGGAATTTGGTTACAGTCTTCTTCCTAGAAAATTCCCTGTTTGTGGTGGTGGAGAGACGATTACTGGAGATCTTGTTGCCTAAAGCAAAATGCTACGACCCACCACCAGTGAATGGATCCACTGACTGCTCATCTGTGAGATGTCTCCACACTATACAGCAGGTCCTTGATCATTGAAATCAGAATAGACATAAACAAAGAGTATATTGTGCAGTCCAAAAAAAAATTAACAGGTGAAGGTGAGATTCTCTTTCAAGTATGATATTCCAGAGGTATAGTGACTCTGCATTCCTCTGTTGGCCTGCCCTGACACAATTGGTCACAGGCACTTTTATTACACAACTCAGCAGCACTCACACCCAGTCAGAACAAGCCTTAGCAAACTAATCTGAGCAAACAGCTTCTCCCATTTGACCTGCAAAGTACAGTAATTCCAGATTATCCCCACGAGTGTCTTCATTCCATCTAATTACTGCTGACTAGACAGGATATTGTTCGAACTCGAGCCTCAATGACAACTTTGTTTTGCTTACGTTTATCAAATTGCAGACAGAAATAAATTCCAAAGCATCCTGACAGTAAAATATCTGTATGTTAGTTGATTATATGCCCCATTAAGTTAACAATTTATAGGGTCAATGCATATCACTATGGCAAAACTACTCCTTGTGGGTTAAAACTTTTGACACATGTTGCACGGCACGCCTGTCAACCCTTCATCAATTATGTCACGCCAGGGGGTAAGGATGGGCAATAATACAGTTACTAACAACTATACCGATATAATTCTACATATATACATTTCATAATGATAACACCCACCTTGACATAAAAACAGTGCACTGCAAATTGTGCCAGTTAAGACAGGCAACCAAGTTTCATCATTTGAAACATTAACACGTCACAACATGCAGAAAATAAGAAACTACAGTCCTACATGAGTGTTGTTAGCAGGTTCCCCAACAAGCCCTGGGCCAGCAAGTAAGACTGACAAATGGTTGTGTTACACTGTGAGTTTAAACCACAATTAACTTTTGCTCTAAAGCAAAGAATCAGCATTTACACTTTTTTTTTAAATATATTTTTGGGACATTCTTATGCTTTATTGATAGTGCAAAGAGACAGAGGTGAAATGGGGCAGAGGGGAGTGACATGCAGAGAACGACTGCGGGCGGGAATCGAACCCGGGTCTGCTGCTGGGCCCGGCCCGGGGGGGACGCCCTACCAACTGAGCTAAGGGCGCCCCATCAGCATTTAAACTTGAAATAAATAATGATTTTAAATGTATTGTGAGAATAATCGATAGGCCGAAAAGTTGAACAACACCTGCCATTAAATCACTGACTTGGGGTGTGACCACAGGTGCAACTGTGCATGAAAGTTTCAACCGCAGCAGTGCAGAAGCAGTTTCCTGCTTTTTGTGATAAAACAGTTATTTACTGTAAGAATCTCGGTAATGAATGCTTTCCATCCATACTGCGGTATGGAAACGTGTTACTTGTAAACAACTGTAACTTGTTACTATCCCTGACCCCCACTAATGCATTTTCTGCCTTCCATAAAGGTTGAGTTAGCTATTGCTTGTCAAAATCAGTGAATATCTCCTCATGATTCGCTACCTACAGTGTGTGAGCTGAAAAATCCAGCGTTAATACATGGGATAGGCTCTGTAAATGGGCATTTTGCTAGCTATGGTGGCCCTCTTTGTTTACATACCAGTTTACAGAGCCTAGGCTGTGTAGTAACACTGGATTTCTTTTCCAGTGCACACACAGTACTGACAGGTACTGTTTCTGACAACAAGCGTTCTCCAGAATCACTGACTCCACCTACAATCTCTGTATATGCTTTCCCAGTCTTTTTCTTTCTGACTACACCCTGCTCATTGATGGCTCACTAGCTTTCACTTCAGCTCAGCCTTGCTCTCTCAAACGCTCTCTGAGCCACAAGGCCCGTGCCACTAACAGACCATTAACCACTCCAGTTTCATGCTGGCACTCAGTCAACCTGTTCTTCAGTTAACAGTATGCTCCTCTTCCCCTGAGATGTAGAGAACAGGAAACTGTGTGTGTGTTGGAGGAAGAGAACATAAGAAAGTGGGCTAAAGAGACCCCACAGTGCACCAAAGCAACTGTTTAACTACTCTAATGACTCAGTCTACTTGAGTCAGACTCTTAAACAAAAGGAGGTGTGACCCGACAGCTTTGATTCTTCATGGGTTGTCTTAAAATTAGCATTTTGCTAAGGTGGTTCCCCCAGGAAGTAGTTGCAGTGCTGCACAAAGGCTCATGCAGGAATAATACTTTATGCTTGAAGGAAGTTGCACTTATCTTAGCTATTAATCAGACATTAAATGATAAACAGCATGTTGACCTGCGTTGAACACTTAGGGCGCACTCACATTAGGCAAAGTCCCCCCACCTCCTCCGCTGGCCTGTACTCACACTGCAAGAGCTGGGCCTAGGCACGATTGCTTATTGCCCTACGTCACCACGTCTACTGTATATGCACGCAGGTTTGGGATTTGAAGCACATTTGAATCCGATTTAGAATACTTTCATCCGGACAAATTTGCAGCAAACAATCTACTTCCTCATTAGTCAATTTATTTCTTTTTTAATTTCCGTTGCATGTTGGATCGCCGTCTATGCTCATTAGCATCTGTACCGTGGCCTGAGTACACTTCTCCTGTGCCAGGGCCGAGGAAAAGTATGGTGCTTCAGAAGGGAACGCCGCACTCACACTGGTCAAACAAACTAGTGTGAGTGCACCCTTAAACCTTGGTTCACTGCAGGAACCAGAAAGAAACAACTGTCCAGTCAATCTAATGCCTCGTTTCCACCGATTAGAGCGGGTCGGATCAGAGCGGCTCAGAGCGGGACAGCTCACTTTTAAGAATCTCGTGTTGTTTCCACCGCGGACCCTACCCTTACTGGTGGGGCGGGGTTTAGGCTGGACTGCGATAGCCGCCGCCAGAATGTGGGTTAAACTATCGGGCTGTGGAACAACTGTGGTCAAGCCAGCGGTCTCTCGTTTTTGCTTGGTCAAACCAGCCGCTTCTTTATTTATTCCCCCCGTGTTGTTGTGAGCACAGAGACGGCTCGGTGCAACTGATAGAGACAGTGAGCGAACAGCGCTGGCTGCAGCAGCTACGTGACATCGTAGCAGTGGGACACAGTATAGCCAACTGATTCATTTAATGACGAGGAAAAACACCACACAATAAACAGTGCCGCGCTCACAAGCCAGCGATCTCTCGTTTTTGCTTGGTCAAACCAGCTGTTTCTTTATTTATTCCCCCTGTGTTGTTGTGAGCGTGTATTTACTAGCCTACTATCTTATTATAACCTTTATTTAACCAGGAAAGTCTTATTGAGATTAAAAATCTCTTTTACAAAAGAGTCCTGGCCAAGACAGGCAGCAGCACAGTTAGTTACAGACAATCATTTAAAAACAACAGAGAACATAAAAACAGAGTCACAGTCAGAACATCATCAAACAAAGCATGTACAGACAGAAGAGCCAGCTTCAACATCATTAAGTAAGGACTTGAACATGTTTAGAGAAACCAGCTCCTTAAGTTTTAGCGCATTTTGCAGCTGGTTCCATGAAAAAGGAGCAGCATAACTAAATGCCTTTTTCCCCAGTTCAGTACGGACTCTAGGCACAGTCATTAAAAACAAGTCCTCAGAGCGGAGCTGATACTTTCCTGTGGCGAAAACACACAGAGACGGCTCGGTGCAAGTTGCAACTGATAGAGACAGTGAGAGAACAGCGCTGGCTGCAGCAGCTACTTGACTAGTGGGACACAGTGTAACCAACTGATTAATTTATTGATGAGGAAAAACACCACACAATAAACATTGCTGTGCTCACATTTTCGCCAAAACACAAGACTCTCTTCACTCTTGCCGAGATGACTACACATGGCGGAAATGATTATTTCGACCAATCAAATGAATGTTTCGGCCCGCTTTCAGACGGCTAGTACCCCTACGGAGGAGTACTGAGATCGGGAGCGGCTCAGAGCGGTTAGGTGCGCTTAAACCATACCCTACCCAACTTTTGGCAAATGAAAAGCCAAACTACCCGGACCGAACCGCTCCGATCCGACCCGCTCTACTCGGTGGAAACGAGGCATAATGAAGTAATTGTGTTTCCTAAGAAGCTGTGACACAAAGGCATAACTTGAGTTAAGGGGCGGGACAAAACAATCAATACCACTTTTGTCAATCCCTGTGACCCTCAGACTTTGATTCAGGGTGCCAAAAAAAACACTGACAAAGTCCACATACACGATACAATAATCAATAATATGACAAAAGAATACAATAAAATGTGTAAATATTAAGACAGAAGTTATCCAACTGGTAGGTAAAGTCTGCTTGTATGAGTCAAGTAATATTTTTTAATTTGAAACAAGAGAAAGAAATACAAGCTCCAGGAAAAAGTGTCGTTCAAATTTAAAGTTTGTTTTAATTCTCATTTACACTTTACATAGTGTTTAACAAAAATGGATTTTTTTTTCCAATTGGCAATATTCTTTCCAATAAGGGCGCAATTGTATGTGATGCAAGCCATCCCCGCCTGAGAGCTCTAAATCACTGAAAGGGAACTTATATAATGGGGCACAAAACCCAACTCATTTGTCAAATTGATAGGATGACCCAGAATCTCCAAAAGATTCATGCTCCAGTTACACAACTCAGTCCAAATATTGGTTACTGGTCTCTTAATAACCAATATTCCTGATGAGGGCCTGAAAAAAGTCCATTCTACTTTGAGAGAATTGAGAATAACCTTTGACCTAAAAAAAAACAGATAACCTTGCTGTCAAACTCAACAACATGTACCAGAGGCAGAGTCTGTGATCTACAAATCATCTTGTTTCCCAAACAACTGTCCCTGGCTAATCCACATTGTGCCTGCCTGCTGGGTAGAGCCTGCCTGTTTGTGTCAACACACAGCATTCATTGGAAGCTGATCCTGTACGTCTCTCTGGGTCTGAAGAACACAGATACTGTAGCTCTTCAAGGAGGTGCACAGTTAAAAAGCACTGTTTTAAGCTTTAAACTCAATACATGGATCATCCTCAGCTACACAGGAAGGTACCTGTAATGTAGGCACAGAAAAGCATGCCAAGTATCCCTGTGAAATGGAAAAACATGGTACTGTATATGCCGGAAAAAAACTTAAAAAGACCCAAGCCTACTTTCCTCTAAGTGTTGTGTTTTAAAAAGTTTTTTTTAACTTCGGCATTACTTTGAGTAGATAATCTTCACTTGAGCATGTGTAGCTGCTGAATAGTGATTTACTCTACATGATGACTCAGTAAATTTGAGGTGTTGGATCACTTAGCAATTGTTTATCTAAGGTAGGCCCCTCAAACAAAAACAAGCATGTGTAACTTTTTTCACGTTAACTTGCTGCCAATTTACATTTTAAGCTGATGGAAAGTGCACCAGGTTTGTTCTACGCCTCCACTCTGCTGGTTGCCCCAGTAATTGCCAAGAACCGTTTCATATTTCTCACTGTAGGCTAGCCTACAAGCGTTAAATAATGTACCGTAGTGTTCCTTTTTTAAGAGTGAGAATAGAAACACAAAATCGTGAAATCGGTTGCATCCCCATTTTATCTAAAAAATGAGACACACAACAGAGATACACACGGGGATTTGGGGTCGAGATACCAAATACCAAGCTGACTGGAGACTGCACACACGTCATTAAGTCACTGGGTAATGTCTGAAAAGAGTAAAAGACCAGAGTGATTAAGCGATAGGCAAGTTAAAGTCACAGACAAAATAGTTGAGAGATGATGTCATACTAGATGAAGTACAGCAGCACACATTATTCCACACCCCTTGAACTCTTTCTGAACTCTGACTGTGTTGTAATAATTCTCCCAGAATGGGGACAGATTTCAGAGTTAGTGGTGGACTGCAGTCAAGGACACACTTCAATCTAAGGTGGGCAGTGAGTCTCTAGGTGGACACACAAAAATGAGCTAACCCTCAAACACAGTGTTATCTCAGGACATTGCACAATTGGTTTCTGCCTGTGACTCATGACATACACCCTTACCAAACCTCTGAGTACATTTACACTGACGTGGTGTGATATTATTATAACATTCTTTATGTACATATTTCTATTTGTTTTTTTAACAGCATACATTTAAGATAAAGTATGGGCAGATTTATACTAATTCACTGACTATGTCTGATAAAAGTGTATACTAACTGTAATGTGCCAGTTTTTTAAGTCATAAAAAAATCCATGTTTTTAAAAGGTGAACTTTTGCATTCAAACTTCACAAAATGACATTACCAATCTTATTTTCAAGTTGTGTACTAAACACATCACAAATGTTTCTATCAATTTTTAAAATCAGAGAAATTAGATAATACAGAGGGAGGAAGTCACTCCACAATCGTGCAAAAAAGAAAGGAAGAAGGTGTAACTGCATAGCATTGTGTTCATTGTTGTTTGTTTGTTGTCGTACTGTTTTGTTAGCACTATCGTGATGGACAACGATATCATCAAACTCCATCTTTGGTTATTGTATTGATCATGAGCTCCCTAGCGCCGGAATATTACATATTGTGAGTTAAAAAATAAATAAAAAATACAACCTCCTATCTCACTAATGTTTGGCATGCTGCTGGGCCCACATGAATGTTTGAATTGAGAATTATCAACTAACAAACTGCTGTCTGTAACTGTGTGAAACTATGTTCAACCTATGAACCCTCTGAGTAGGACCAATAAAGTGTGTGTGTGTGTGTGTGTGTGTGTGTGTGAGAATTGTTTACTCGAACAGATGTGTCTTGTGTGCATCCTCCATGGTTACCATTTGTCAGTGTGTGAAATGTATCAGTTTTCACCTGTTGCTAGAAATGGCCTAGGTGTTAAGTTACTTTACAGTCGGATGACAAGCATCACTACTGCTGATGGCTCTTACTGCTCTGCTGCTATCAACAATACAACACAAAGAATCACACTTGCGGACACACAGCATGTTAAGACACCATCTTAATTAAGTCACCTTGAAAAAACGTGTATGTGCCAATGCCACACCTCACAATTGAAAATGAGGTCAATATTTTCACTCAGCAACTCTATTAACATGTTTTGGTTTATGTAAGCCTAGTGTTTAAAATACATATAGCCTAATCTTCTCTATAAAATACATCGATTGTAACAACATTAGTGTTACTGTAGAAATGGGAGTATTTATATAGCTTTCTAGATTTCTGATAACACAATCCAATGAGTCATTTGTTGACGTTTTGCAAATTACCATCACTGCATAATTTAAGGTATAGGCCGATTGCACAGTAAAAGTTCTCGAAGTTGGAGGGCCAGCTACTTCCTCATAATATGTTGACACTAAATCGTGAACACTACAGGTTAACATTTCAAACTTTACTGACAGCTGGTACACAGCCTTGGGGGGGGGGGGGGGTGACCGTAATTACAGGCACTTTGGCAGTTTGTTGCTTTGTAGCTTGACTGGAGACATGAGGAAGAAAATGTAACCATGAGGGGAGTTGGGTGCATCACTTTGAAGCCAAAGTAGCCGACACAGACAGATCATAAAAATCCAACAAGTTAAACCTGGGGGGGTACTCACAAATTTCTGTTTCCCATCGCCTTTCTCGTTGGGCTTCTTTGATTCCTTTTTCTTCTTGGTGCCCGCACCTGAGGCTATGTTCCCCGAGTGGGGTTCCATCTTTATGAGTTAATCCCGTTTCCTTGGAGTCAAAATAAACCCGTGTGGCGGTAATCTCCACGAACACAAATGTACAAAACTAAGCAAATGTTTCTTCCGAGAAAGTCCCCTAATTTGCGGGAGGGAAAACAAAACAACTATCAATTCCCTTGGGCCTAAGCTAGTGCTCTGGCTAACTAGCCACAATTAGCAGTTTTGCTAATTATTTGGTAGAAAGCCAACAACACAGAAGGAAACTCCTCTGCTAAGCCGCCTGTCTGTATCACTGAAGGAGGGAAATTCAAAGCACAGCCTCAAGTCCTCGAGACGAAAAAGTACGCCGACAACTTGTTGCTTTTTTTAAACCACAAAGAAGGTCTTTCTTCTAACAGTATCCACGAGTAACACAACCCGAAGTTTTAAGAATGTCAATTTTGAAGTCCTGAAAAGTATACGGTGGGCTACTGACTTTGCTAACGTTAGCTTTAGCTAGGGCTAGCCTATCTGGTAGGTAAAGTCTACGTGAAAGAAGAAGGGAAAAAAAACTCCGCTCGCTATTCCCACTTCCACGGGCGACGAGTTGGTGTGTTACGGGGGACTCGGCTTGGCAGTGTCTCCCAAATTAGTTTCCATGGCTGCTACAAGTTTTAGTTAACTTTTTAAACCCCTGGGTGACAGCGGGGGAAGCGAGTGTCTTTAGCAACAGAGGACTCTTCCTGTTCTTCTTCTGACAGTCCGCTCTGAGCCAAAGGGGGAGGAGCCTCCACGCGCTCTGTGACTTTTATATGTCCATGACTACACCTGAGAGGATTGTACTGACACTCCAGACAGGACTGCACCGGGCTGTGGTGTGGAGCCAACGCTTATCACGGCTACGAGAGACAGTTAGGATACGGGCATCCCCATCCCAGTAATATGAAGACTAGTCTAACTGTTTAATAAGGCTTTTGAAACAGTCCAAATCTCCATTAACATAGTGTTTCCATGGCATCACTGTCTACGCGTGTGTTGGGCCTGCAATGTGAATGATGTAGCCTAGGTTTATACACAGTAGGCCTATCTTGCTGTGTCATAACTTTATATCGCCATAATATCTATAAAGGCGAAAAATCCACACAGAAAGTTCATACAAAATATAACAGAATAATCTCACCAAGACAAACGGTCAATGCAAATGCCAAATGAGCAGTGTAGTAAAATAAGCCACCAGCAGCAGGCAGCACAGGCTAGTGAATGTGAAATAGCCCTATTGAAAAGTATGACCGCTTCTGGTAGACTATGAAGTTATCAATTTAGCCTATTATATCACAGAAAAAATAAGTTTAACACTATCCTGCTAAATTCAATCTGTTGTTTTGGAAATAGCACTGGAAAAATTCTAACAGCTCAGCACTAAATCAATTCAAGGGAAGGGAGGCAGGGTTAGATATCATTTAAAGAATAGTCTACTCTTTTTTTTCAGCCTATTATTTTATTCATGTCCTGTGGAATAAAAACTTTATAACACTCTCCTACAGCCCCTGTCAATGTGTCTCTGCCAGCAATAACCAACCACCACATTACAGAAAGAACCTCACAATCCGATCTCCTTGACTCCTAAATTTAGATGTGAGATTGACCAGATAACCTTCACTCAGACATCTGACGTTGCTCACCATAAGGTATTTCACAGGCAATTCATTAATCTCACGTCTGGAAAGGAATTCGGCTGATGGATCTTAATTGTGCAAGTAATTATTACAATATTTGCCCACCTTATTGAAGAGACAAGATTCTACTTCACATTGATATTATTATTTTTTTTTTTTTTGTATTTTGTAAAGGGGATGTTTCAACATGTGTGGCTTGCTTGGGCACTTTGCAATTTGATATATATATTTATTTATTTATTTTTTTTTTTTGGTAAAATGTTTTAATTCTTTTATTTAAATGTTGTATTTTTATCCATGTTTTAAATTTGTTCCTTTTTTTTGTATTTGTATTCTTTATTTGATTTTAACCCTGTGAAGCACCTTGAGTGGCCCTGTGCCTGAAATGTGCTCTATAAATAAAATTGCCTTGCCTTGCCTTACTGTAACCAACCCAAGACTAAGGGCGCCACCAAGCGGCGGCAGGCGCTGTAGTTGTGTCTCCAGAGTTAATACAACGTGTCAAGCAAATGGTTAATGCACCAATAGCCTACATGAAGCATTTTTAATGTAGCCTAATTTATGTTGTACTAGAAAAAAATGTTTGCATACACAATGGTACTGGGTGGCGGTTGGATGTGTGGAAAAACATGAACATTTAAATAGCCAGTTGTAGTAAACAATTAAATGAAGAAGGCACATGTTCTGCTGACTAAATCCACAACGATTGGTAGCTGAAGGTCCTTCAAAAACAGCACGTATGTCTAGTTGGTTTGTCATTATATGTCCAACACTCAAAGCAGCTGTAGCGCTTCCCAGATCCAGTTAACATGTTTGATTACGCACCACATACACAGACACATGATCACTTTGTTTAATTCAGTTGAAGCAGGAGTCACTTAATTAATGTTAATTGAAATGATTTGACTCCAGTTCTCCTGGTTTGAGTAATTTGTAAATACATTACAGACAATCCAATAATTCAGACACTGTTCCTCTTATCTCTCACACAGAAACATGTGCGCACACAATATACCTGCACGCAGAAATACCGGCTTAAAGAGATAGGCTCATCTGTCTGTCTTGGTATGTGAGAAATGTTTTCCAAAACAAGATTGTGGAGGATTTGCGCATAACCGATGGCACTGCAAACTGACAACAGCTTGGTTTATCGCACGGGACTCGTCATAAACTTCTGCCTCGAGTCTTTATTCTCTGTGATATTGGTGCTATAAATTGATGGTGAGTGGGTGGGTTAATTAAAAGTCGTAGTGCGAGATAAGGCTCGGAGCCCTATGACAGTCGTAAAACCGCCTTTACGCACGTATTATAATAATTAACAGCTGGCTCTTCGCACCAGTGGCTACAGCGGCACCTTCAGCAATTAATAAACAGGGGCAGAGACGAAAAGACTTCAAAGTGCATTTTGAATAGCTTTATGTTTTACAGGCCTACAGTCGCTCATGAGATCACAACTTTACAATGGGCAAAAAGGGTTGAAATTGTGTGTTGATTGCGTCATTTCACAAGACAAGACAGTAAATGTTACAGTGATACAAAATATTTATATACAAACTACTGTAGACTCTTTATATGTTGGCATAGGCATACGTCAGGCTTCCATGGCAAAAAAAACAACAACAACAAAAAACATTAATTTTGCCAGATACAAATACTGTTAATTTGGATCCAATCCGCAGGAGTCCGGTTATAGGCAACTTTAAATACAAGCTTGGGATACTGTAAAGGAGGAAACAACATATTCCCATGATGCACTGGGGGATGATGGATTTTTAAGAGTCACTGATTTGATTTGGAGCTGTGCCACTATCTTTCCACCTGCATGCAGTAGGCCAGGGACTGTGGTGCTATATATTTAGGTTTGGCATTGAATAAGGAATGTGGGCCATACTTGGAGTTATTGAGACCTTGATTAATCATGTCAGTTTTTGTTAGGGTTTTCCAGCTTAGGTATGCCTTCTTATGTGTCCAAGGGCAACACATTCATGTTTCAAGTACGTGCAGCAGCAGTTCAAGGGTGATCAATCGAAGTCGTGAAAACCCCGCAAAAGTTCCACTCAAGACCCGGAGTCCTATAGAGATATAGGCCTACGACGTGCTGGGTGGTCTAACCTACTTGAAGGAGGTCCGGGCCTCTCTCAGCGACCTGTCATATGGCATGGAGGCGAAGAAAGAGTTTCGCAGCTGGCAGTTGATGAAGAACACAATGAGCAGCACTAAGAGGAAGAGCAGTAGGCACATGACTATGTAGGTGACCAGGTCGGGTTTGTGGAGCTCGCCCTCCCGGATCCCCACTCCGCCCCGGCCCGCGGTGGGTCTGAGCAGCGCGGCCACGCTCACGGAGCCCCCGTGGGATGAGGCGTTCAGGGCGGAGGGGCCGTGCGTGGAGGACTGGGCCATCAGTCCCCCCAGGTCGAAGTCCGGGGCGTCGGTGGAGTTGAGAAGCATCTGCCTCAGCATGGCGCCGCCGCGCGGGCTCACCGGCTGCGTCGGTCGGTTGCTGGAGGGTAAAAAGACACGGAGAAGGTTAATGCTTAGCCTACATCACATTACATTAAATTACATTTCCATTCATTTTATCCAAAGTGACTTCCAATAAGTACATTCAACCATGAAGGTACACACCTAGAACAGCAAGAATCACAAGTACATTGGCTTCAAATAAGCCAAACTAAGTGCTACATGTTAGTGCAACATGAAGGTGTCACACGTAAGTCCAAAACCCCCCCGGGGTTCTTTGAGGAAGCCTATTAAAGGACATTTTCTCCTGGTGGAATCCCACAATCAACGCTAAACAAACCAAAGTAGGCTACACATGGTTTTTGTTATGGGAATGTCTTACTTTGTTGTGCGCTGCGAAGGATTCCGCAGGTGTGCTTGAATAGACTAAACCCCGGCTCCGCATTCCTCAGGAACCCAGATTCTATCCACTCCAGCCCCGCCAAAGAGGCGCCCTGAATCCGCGGAGGGTCAGTAGCTTCTTATCTGCGTCCACAGAACATATGTCGCCGTGTTGGATAACAACGCAGCGTGTCCGAGCGCATACCACCAGGGTCTCCACGATTACAAAATCCACTTGTTGGCGTTTAAATCCCGATCGACCTTTTACGCGTGTGCTTAGACACAGACTGCGTTACCGTACGCCATGCTGTCCACATCCAGATGATACTATGGGGTCTGTCAGTCAGAGGTGGTGGTGAAGTTCAACAGCGATCGCTGGTGCGCACACATATCCATCCTCTTGTGCGTACAGTCAGTGCGCGGCTCTGCTTGTTCTTTTTATCCAGGGAAAGGTCGATACGCGTTGGATAGAGGCTACCGACAGTCTGCCCCTTACGGGATTATCGACCCATAGCCTGTGATTAAAATGAGACGAAAGGGGGGGATTGATGGAGGAAAAACACATCAGCACATCGGGTCGTAAAAACAGCTTTCCACCTTGGCTCTGGGCTGCGTGTGTATGGCAAAGGAGCGAAGGAGAGAAAGAGACAGAGAGAGACACACACAGACAGAGAGAGAGAGAGAGAGAGAGAGAGAGAGAGAGAGAGACAGAGAGACAGAGAGAGAGAGACAGAGAGAGGGAATTGCTGATCAGGAGATGGGAAGGAGGGTGCTGGAGGCACGTCACTGGACAGGGATGTGTGCTACTGTAAAGACAAAGTCCTATCTATCTATCTATCTATCTATCTATCTATCTATCTATCTATCTATCTATCTATCTATCTATCTATCTATCTATCTATCTATCTATCTATCTATCTATCTATCTATCTATCTATCTATCCGTCAGTCTTTCTATCTGTCTATATATCTGTCAATCAATCTGTCTGTCAGTCTGTCTGTCTACCTATATGTGTGTCTGTCTGTCTATATTTCTGTCTGTCTGTCTGTCTGTCCCTCATGATACTTTGAAAGTGATGAGAGAAAAGTTGAGTGGGAGCCATTTCGGGGCCAGTGTGGGGAATGTCTCACACTGGGGTGATGAGAGGACAGGAAAGGGTGTGAGATTGTTGAGTATGTGTAAGATCTCATAGGGGGGGGGATTCAATTTTAGATTTGGCTTACCGGGGTAGTCCATTGTCTGAGTTTCAGTGCCACACTCATTTGAAGTCCTGGGTATCAGAGCACAGGAAAGAGAGACACTTCAAGAGCGATAAAACTGTTCTCACATCCCCCACGGCCTGCTCTGAAGGTGCCAAAGATGAAGATTTGGGAAGCCACCCTGCTCGTAAACGATGCTTCCTACATGAGAATACATACAGAAGGGGCCAGACCCTTAAAGCTCTGCCGATCTGTTTCATATTCATCTGCACCTGTTCTGTCACCACAGAGTATATCTGGCAGGCAAAGAAAGCAAGGACAGAGGGGAACACACACACACACACACACACACACAAACTACACATTATTGCATCAAAAAGACTGTAAACCCTCCCCGTATAAGACTTTTTATCGACCCAGCAGACGATAAAAAGTTTGAAGAAAACATACACATATAACAGGAAAAAAGATGGATTAGGCCTGTCCAGTGTTTGGTGGAAAGTGCATGTCACATGGGAAATCTAAAATGCAGCCCAAAGCCTTGTTTACATACGTGGGGAGGACAGAGGTAATTACTTTTTATTATTGCATTTCGGAAGTGCTCATTCCCTGCTTCACTACATGCGGTTGTTATAGGCCATTGTTGGTTACTTTAAATAGTCTTACAATTATTTCCTGGAGACTGACCCTAAACATAACCAAGACATGTAATTGCCCAAACCCTAACCCTCATCCTAACTTTAACCACTGAACCATAATTCAGCCTTTTACCAATTGAGGAGCATGACCTTTTTCCTCAATAGCCCAAGCCGTCGCCAGACAACAGATCCTAACAGGTTATAAAAAAATATTTAAAAAAAATGCAATGACATGGCTTATGCTTTGCAAAAGTAAAAAGAAAAAATAAATATTAATATGCACCAATGTGTTGCCTTCTTCAGGGTGACTGACCAGAAGTTAGATACAATGAGGAAATATATGGAACAAAGACAGGCAAGAAGGGGATGGAAGTTGGTATGTGTCCCTGAAATTGTCAGGAAAACACATCACACGCAAAAATACGCACATGCAATTTCATAGAGACACAGAGGAAAATACACTCAACAAAAATATAAACGCAACACTTTTGTTTTTGCTCCCATTTTTCATGAGATGGACTCAAAGATCTAAAATTCATTCCAGATACACAATTGTATCATTTCTCTCAAACATTGTTCACAAATCTGTCTAAATGTGTGATAGTGAGCACTTCTGCTTTGCTGAGATAATCCATCCCACCTCACAGGTGTGCCACATCAAGATGCTGATCTGACATCATGATTAGTGCACAGGTGTGCCTAAGACTGTCCACAATAAAAGGCCACCCTGAAATGTGCAGTTTTGTCTCACAGCAAAATGCCACAGATGCCACAAGCATTGAGGGAGCGTGCAATTGGCATGCTGACAGCAGGAATGTCAACCAGATCTGTTGCTCGTGCATTGAATGTTCATTTCTCCACCATAAGCCGTCTCCAGCAACTTCGCACAGCCATTGAAGAGGAGTGGACCAACATTCCACAGGCCACAATTGACAATCTGATAAACTCTATGCGGAGAAGATGTGTTGCACTGCATGAGGCAAATGGTGGTCACACCAGATACTGACTGGTTCTGAGTCCCCAGACCCCCAATAAAGCAAAAAAATGCACATTTCAGAGTGGCCTTTTATTGTGGACAGTCTAAGGCACACCTGTGCACTAATCATGATGTCAGATCAGCATCTTGATGTGGCACACCTGTGAGGTGGGATGGATTATCTCAGCAAAGCAGAAGTGCTCACTATCACACATTTAGACAGATTTGTGAACAATGTTTGAGAGAAGTGGTACAATTGTGTATCTGGAATGAATTTTAGATCTTTAAGTCCATCTCATGAAAAATGGGAGCAAAAACAAAAGTGTTGCGTTTATATTTTTGTTGAGTGTATGATCCCCTTTGCCGAAATCTATGTGTGCGTTTGTGCCTTTAGACGGTGATTAGTGTTGTATTCCCCAAACTCCACTGAGGTTGGCAACAGACCTAGCTCACACATCATCCTAATCAGGTGAGTAAATAAAGGAAAAGAGAGAGAGAGAGAAGTGTAGTGGTATTATACCATGACACATGTGTTGACAGATGCCTTGCTCTGGGATTAATTAATCAGGCTTGGTTCATCTGTAACCCATGACATGACGATGGAATTTTGATTCACAATGGTGAACTGTAACGGCCCACCACTACAGACTCTTCGCCACCCATTGCCTCACATGCAGATACAAACAAACAGGGAGACAATTGTAGTTTTTCTAAAATTGTAATTGGAGATGTATTAGTGCATTTATTTTGGTTTCGTCCCCATGTGGCAAATGTTTTGGTTGAATGTAAAAAGATGGTCATAATAAGGGTAAGCTTAAAATAACGATAAGATAAGGATCATAATTGGTTTGTTATTGTTGTTGTTTTTTTCCCATTGTTGTTGAATCATGGTCATTTTATATGTTTTGTTGTTGTCATGGTCCCTCCTACTTCTAGAGTCGTCTTTTTGCCTCCCTAATTCCCTCACGTCTCTTTTCCATTTCTCTGTGGTGTGGTCCACCTCGCTCACTTCTATTAATGTCCCTTTTCTTCCCTCCTCCTCCTTTCTCTCTGAACCTCATTCTCCAACTCCTTTCCTTTTCTTAATCCTTTTAATCCATAAAAAAAAGAAGAAATAAAGACAACTCACCCATGAAGCACCGAGGGCTCAGAAAATAAAGATAAACAAGAAAATGTAAAGTTTTTGGATGGCTTTATTTCCTTTGAGTTTAATAATGTTACGTGAAAAAAGAAAAGCTGAGACGAGGGGAATATTTGAAAGAAGCTTAATGTTCCCACTGATGAGACATAACCAAAGGAAGTCAACAGGGATTATGTATATGTAGCCTACACACACACAAATATGACACAAACTCCCCTGCACTTTCAGCTAACTGAAGAATTGGGTCTGCAGCTCAGGGGTTGTTATTTTATTGCTCTTATTCTCCGTTGGGGAAAGCTCAACTCCAGCCACTGTTTAACTTCATAAAGTCTCAGAATAGGCAATGTCAAAGTGAGGGCGAAAAGCAAAGAGCACAGTGGTGATCTGCGCTCACAGCTGTGATTTGCAATTCTTTCTAAGGCTAAATTGCTCTGCTCTGCTGAATATTGTTTAAATTTTTTGCTCCTTGAAAGACTAATATGGTTTTCGTATTGCTTTCCTCAGCACGAGCTCCACAGTGCAGTGGAGGCATTCGGAGCACGGGCAGGAGTCCAACAGTCACCCCAAATATACTGTCTATGGAGTCGATACATCTCCATGCTTTTCGCTTTTCACTGCTTCCCTGGCAGCCTGGCTCATAAATAGCACACTGCTATAAGCTCCGGGATCATTAACGATCAATATTTCTAAACAATAAAACCATCCCCTCTTGCCTGTGAAGACACACAAAGACACACACACACAGACACACACACAAGTAGCATCTGATAACAGTGATATTTCCCAGACAGACTCTCTAGACTAAAACACACAAAAGCCAGAGAGAGACAGATTATGAAAACACACACACAGACGCCACTCACAAGAGATGTTCAGCATGTATAAACCACAAGCAGCAGACACATGCACACACTGCCACACACTTAACATAAACAGAGGCAGACAGAGAATAAGAGGCACCACACGCTGGCAAACGTTTACACACACACACACATACAAAACACATAGCCTAGAATGCAATGCCCCAATCTGAAAAAAAACCACACACCACACACAGACACTATCATCATCACTAATGGCTACACAGGCAGCTAGGACTCTTTTGATCTCATGTGTCAATACAGTTCCATTTTCTGTCTGACTGACTTCCAACAAGAAGCTCAAACAAACAGACGGAATGTGACACACAAACGTCTCCACTCTCATTCTCTGTAATTGTGTTCATTTTCCTCTAACCATCTCGTCTTTTCCCTCCATGGGCAAATGGGATTTCGCCCTGCTGCCAGCGCATCAAACGCCCCCCATTTGCAGAAATGAGATGCTCTGCAATTAGTCACTTGATTATCTCTAGCCAGAACACCAAATGCTGCTGCTCCTCCAGGAGAAATAAAGGGAGAAGCGTTTGATTTCGCTTGCAGTAAAAGTGACAAGAGGGTACTGGAATTGAGCAGCAGCTGTCATGCCACCGCTGTGACACACACACATACACACACACATATATGAATAGAAGTATCAGAATTGTATTATGTTGGGCCAAAACAAAATTGAACCTGCAGATATACCCAGTGGCATAATAATAATATAATATTAAATTAATATTAACCCCAATATCTGGGTGATGTTAATATACAGTATATACACAGGCCTCCAGTTTTTTTTGCCATGTGTTTGTTTACATGGCCCTTTATTCATTTCCCCCCATTGCCCCTTAGAGAGTCTATGCACGTCACTTGATATACCAAAATATACATTTTACACATTATAAAATAAACAATTTTTTAAAATTCGGCATTGAAATAACAGTAATATAAACATAATCTAACACAGGGGTTTTCAAAGTGTGAGAGAGTGAGCCCTCCCTCAGAGAACAAATTTCAGCGGAGCCCCCCCCCCCCAAATTTTTGAAACATTCTAAAAAAAATTGTGTTTTTAAACACATTTTTAAATACATTTTAGCATCTTAATACAGTGTTTTAATCCTGCTTCCTTTAAGCATGGATAGTAGTGACTGAGTGTGCAGCGGAGTGAGAAAGATAAGCAGACAGACTTGCCCAAATTATTGACCAGTTAAATGTCATTCACACACCCAGTGTTTTTTCGCTAGAGCCTCCAATGTCCTGATGAAGGAAAATAGTAGCCAGTGGAGAACCAGACCCTCCTAGGGGGGTATGCCCCCCCGGGAGATTTTTTTTCACCTTTTTAAAGTGAAATGCATGAATCTGGTGCACTTTGAGAGGAAAATTAAGAGGCTAAATATGAGGAATTTTGTGTGAACAAATAATTTGGAGACATTGGGTTTGATGAATTGAAGAAAGACACATGGATTTTCCATAAAAATATTAATTTAAAATAAAAAATAAATATGCAGGGTCCTCTGGGTTGGGCTTGGTGCTCTTTTTCTTTAACGAGACATATTTCTCTGTAATATAATGAATATTCAGAAAACCACTGATCTAACAGATGTATTCAGGTTTTTGCAAGTGCATATTTGATTTGATTGGACATTTGGATCAAACACACACAAACAACGCCAAAAGCCCCTGATCCCGATTTTTATCGAACTTGGAGTGAGACTCTCATGGAGTAAATGTTTTATTTATTTATTGTGAGCAGTGTAGGCTCAGTTCACAGTGCAGGCCTCTCAGCTCTATAAAACAAAGCAGACTCTATCAGGCAACCAGGGTCTGAGTGCATATATAGAAACAAAGAAGAGAAGAGCAGAGAAGCTGAGGCTCAGCTAGCTTCTTATTTTTTCTCTGGAAGTGCCCCAGGTAAATAGGGTGCTTGTCTCAGACTGCAGCAGGTATCTGGTCCAGCAGCCATGCGATAGAGCAGACACTCACCCTGGAAGCCCTAGACACTTAGAAAAAAAGGAGGACAACATTGATTGAGAGGGAGGGCTGGAGCAGGAAGAGGGAAACTTAACAGACCAAGTGGGAAATAACAGAATCAGTGTTCCCCTATGAGACATCATCGCTGATCCCACCGTGACTATGTGTTTGTGTTTGCAGCTCTGCTACGTGAAGGATGAGTCTGGATGAGGAATGGAGGGGGGGATATTGGAGATAAAACAGACAGCCAACTTACTCAACCAGTGGTGTGCACAGACCCTCTGAGAGGCAGGGGTGAGAAATGAATAAACGGGAACCCTCTCTATGTAAAAAATCATACCACAAACAAGCATGCTTACAGGCAGATATTGGGATGAATATTAGTTGTGGCTAATAGGATACCTGTGAATTGGACCACACTATAGTTACAGAAGGAGGAAGAGGCACACTTCTTCAGCTTCACATAACAAAAGTGAAAAGCAAAGAGCTAAATAGAGCAGCAGGTCAGAGACATACAGAACGTGATAGAGGGGGAAATAAGTCGCTGAGACAGACAGAAACAAACAGAGGATTAAAACGGGACGGAGAAACAAACACAGGAGGGCGAGTGTGAGAGAGAGAGAGGGTGAAGGTAAAACAAACACAACCCAGCACAGAGCAGAACAAAGGCAAAAGTAAGTCAGAGTGAGTCAGAAGATGAATAGTGGCACAACAGCTACAGCTAGCTAGCCCATAAAAGGGAATCTATGATGTAGGTATATTAATACACTGTGGGGGAAATGTTGCTGTATGTAGCCTATGTGACGAGCAGCAACTCTGGGATTGTTTTAAAACATACAGTAACTTCCTCTCTATGTCTCACTCAGTCTCCCCCTCACATTCACACAGTGGCCTCGCACACAGAGAGTGAACGGGAGGAATGTCCGCAGTCCAGGAAATGAATGTAGCAGTTGAGTAATACCGAGAGACAGAGATTCAAAAGTGTATGTGATAGCCGCACCGAGGATGACAGGCGGTGATAGTATTGTGGCAATCAGCCCAGTAGCTGCTAAATTGAAAAGGATGGAGATTACACATGCCATAGGACACAAACATGTAATGGTGCAGAAAGTGATGAAGATGACGACAATACTCTTATGTAAAATGATGATCGTGTCGTTGCAACCCTTTCTCATCAAAATTACGTTCCCAGAGGACTATTCGGCATTCTCAATTACGTTTGACCATTTACGTATTTTGTCCGTAATTACGTTTTTATGAACATATTTTGCATTCTCAATTACGTTTGACTGAAAAACGTATTTTGTCCGAAATTACGTTTTTATGAACATATCGCAAACAAGTTCGTTCTCAGCCTAGAGCTGTTCAGGATGCTCAATTACGTTTGGCTACAAAACGTATTGATTACGTTTTAATAAACATATCGCATACATTCGTTCTCAGCCTATTTTTTGCCATTTATTTACCTCTAGGATTATGTTTGGTTGAAGTGTGCATTGTCTGGGCGGCTGCCTGAACTACAGCGCTGCAGGAAATTAATATGTTCCATAGATATGTTCACATGTTTCTTCATTCATTCATTCATTCATTCATTCATTCATTCATTCATTCATTCATTCAAACAAACTGGTGAAGGCAATCGACGTTCCGACATGGCCACGCCCCCTTTGGGTGGAAAACAAAGCGATTTTGACTATAATGCAAAATTGCGGTCCAAAACAGCACAAAAAGAAAACGATCAGAGATAAATAAGTTACAATTTGACCGACAGACACAATGTTAAGATCCTTTATAACAACTCTGCCAGCTAGATAACGTTAAAGACACTTATAAATGATTAATTTTATCAATCTAAAACCATGTGTGTAGTCTCTCAGCATCAAGCTGGCGAAATGATCCGACCCATTGGCCAGAGATATCATGCCCTGATGTATATATTCACCTCACTGAGTCTCTATGTAAGCTGATTACACGTGAACTAATTGTTTGTTACGATAGCAAACTCCCACTGAATGCAGAGCGCAGCCGGGAGCTTCCTGCTGTCATACAGCCCTTCTTTAGGGGAATTTTTGGGGGCATGGCAAAGGAATAAAACCATGATGTTTGTTTTTTACTTTGTAAACCACAAAACAGCTCAGGACATTGCAGATTTGAGCTATAACGCTTATTTAGAATGATCGCGCTGTCTTTGAGTAGCCTACTGCCACGAGAGTTCCGTCTAGATGACGTATTGCCGACCTGAGGAAGGGTGACGTCAGACGCACGCCCCTCTACAAACCAATCAATGGCGAGGAATGTCACGTGACGCGAAACGAGCCTATAGCGGCAGCCCTGAGCTACGAAGAGCATAAATCGTTGTGAGATGATCATTGTTGTTTGTGAGAAATGCAACACAATCGTCACTCAGTAAATGTGCACGATGTAGTTTGATGGTTATCACGAATAAGGAGTTGTAGGCGGCCTTTACAGTTAAATAAGCAGGACAACTACAACCATATACCCACTTTGCTTGTCTTTTTACCTCTGCATAACCTTGTGGATTAAATTACTTCTATTTTCTTCAGTATTTTACATTAAATGATCTTTGAAGTAAGATATCATTCACAACTTTTATATATATATGTATATATATATATATATATACATATATATATATATATATATATATATATATATATATATATATATATATATATATACATATATATATATATATACATATATATATATATATATATATATATATATATATATATATATATATATATATATCTCACCTGCAAAATATGTTGCCTTTAAAAAAATGTTTTATATTTTATATTTCTGTGGCCAATGTTCTTTGTTGTTTTTATTGTGCAAATAAATTAAATCTAATCAAAAGCATGGTGGTGAATTGTAGGTGTGTTTAAAGGTAAAATTGTACAATCTTCACACTCTCAACATTAGCACCTTTCCAGCAATGTATTCAGTTGGTGTTCTTTACCGCAAGGTTGATTTTCTGATAAATTTGAAGGCCCAATATGGAAAATTAAGCTTTTTGTTTGCTCATTTGTTTTCTTGTGGAAATAGTAAACCAAAAGGTGTGTCCTTCAGAGATTATAATACAGAACCCATATGCATAGGCGTTGTTTAAATATACCTGCATGGATGGATGGACTTATAGATGGATAATGTACTTTATTTATTGCCATAGGGAAAGTGTGGCATTGTAGCAGCAGTTATTGTGGATTGTATCAGGAATGACTTTCTGTAGTGGTCAAATAGCTGAAGGTGATGCTGTCCATCATCTTCAGCAGCTTGTGCATTATCATTCTCTCCACAACCAACTGGGCTTAAACAGGTTAACAAGGATTTGCTCATGAAGTAGAGTCTGCTCTGTCCCTCCATGCAGTTTGTTGTTTAATTAAATGCCCAGGTTTCTGTAGCCCTCCATCAACTCAACCTCTTCTCCCAGAATGGAGATTTAGCCTATCCTCCTGGTCCTCCCAAAATCCATATCAATCTCTCAACCTTGGTTACATTTAAGAGGTGTGTAGCTCCTACCATGCCCGAACACTACTGTCCACCTGTTCCCTGTCCCTGTAAACTGTCCTGTGAACTGCACACAGAACTGACACACCTTGCATCTGCTGAATCATCTGAATATTTAATTAAAATAGGCCCATGTGAAAGTGACAGGTGCTAATTGAGGGATGTGAAATACAAAGGCAGTTTGAACAAAATAGGCTAGAGTCATTGGAAAAACTGTTATAGAGAGATCTTAACCTTGCAGATTAAATCAGGGCGCTGTCAAGGCTTCCTCGCCCAATGCTACACCACAGGTCCAGCGCGATACACACGTGGAATGTCGCTGCCCGTATGAAAAGAACAAGAATAAATCTCTTATCAATACAGGTGAAACTCGAAAAATTAGAATATCGTGCAAAAGTTCATTTATTTCAGTAATTCAACCTAAATGGTGAAACTAATATATTATATAGACTCATTACATCCAAAGTGAGATATTTCAAGCCTTTATTTGTTATAATTGTGATTATTATGGCTTACAGCTTATGAAAACCCCAAATTCAAAATCTCAGAACATTTGAATATTACATAAAATCAATAAAAAAAGGATTTTAAATACAAAAATGTCGGCCCTCTATAAAGTATAATCATGCATATGTACTAAGTACTTGGTTTGGGCCCCCTTTGCACACATTATTGCCTAAATGCGGTGTGGCATGGATGTAAGTAAGTAAGTAAGTAAGCTTTTATTTATATAGCGCCCTTCACAGACCAGGGTCACAAGGCGCTTCACAATGCGCTTCCAAAGGATGCTATCTGTCTGTGGCACTGCTGAGGTGTTATGGAAGCCCAGGTTGCTTTGATAGTGGCCTTCAGCTCCTCTGTATTGTTGGGTCTGGTGTGTATCATCTTCCTCTTGACAATAGTCCATAGTTTCTCTATTGGGTTCAGGTCAGGAGAGTTGTCTGGCCAATCAACACAGTAATACCATGGTCAGTCAACCAGTTACGTGTGGTTTTGGCACTGTGGACAGGTGTCAAGTCTTGCTGGAAAAAGTAATTCAGCATCTCCATAAAGCTTGTCAACAGACAGAAGCATGAAGTGCTCTAAAATCTCCTGGTAGACAGCTGTGGTGACTTTGGACTTGATAACACAGTGGACCAACACCATCAGATGACATGGTGCCTCAAATCATCACTGACTGTTGAAACTTGACAGTGGTCTTCAAGCCCCTTGGATTTTGTGCCCCTCCACTCTTCCTCTAGACTGTGGAACCTTGATTTCCAAATGAAACGCAACATTTAATTTGGATCAGTGATGATTTGAGGTATCATGTCATCTGCTGCTGTTGGTCCACTGTGTTATCAAGTCCAAAGTCACCACTGCCGTCTACCGGAAGATTTTGGAGCACTTCATGCTTCTGTCTGTTGACAAGCTTTATGGAGATGACAATTTCCATTTCCAGCTAGACTTGGCACCTGCCCATGGTACCATAAACCACTGGTAACTGGTTGACTGACCATGCTACTCTGCATGAATGGCCAGACAACTCTCCTGACCTGAACTCAGAAACTATGGACTATTGTCAAGAGGAAGATGATACACACCAGACCCAACAATACAGACGAGCTGAAGGCCACATCAAAGCAACCTGGGCTTCCATAACACCTCAGCAGTGCCACAGGCTGATAGCATCCATGCCACGCCGCATTTAGGCAATAATTCATGCAAAAGGGGCCCAAACCAAGTACTTAGTACATATGCATGATTATACTTTCTAGAGGGCCGACATTGCTGTATTTAAAATCCTTTTTTTATTGATTTTATGTAATATTCTAATTTTCTGAGATTTTGAATTTGGGGTTTTTATAAACTGTAAGCCATAATAATCACAATTATAAAAAATAAAGGCTTCACATATCTCACTTTGTATGTAATGAGTCTGTATAAGATATTATTTTCACCTATAAAGTTGAATTACTGAAATAAATGAACTTTTGCACGATATTCAAATTTCACCTGTATATCATGCCAAGTGTGTGGTGGACAAACCGCCGTCAAGACCACTTACCATTAAGACAGGGGACAATATACTGAGTCAACTGCATATGCAGAAAATAATAAACACTGCCACACCACACCGCAAACACTGATTAAGCACTGTTCATAAGACTGCCTAAAATTCTACCTTTTTAAGGTCAAAATCATGAATAAAGCAATCTTTAAACTACTCCCATTTGAGTAACTGGCCTACTCCTTCCAAATACTTTCAGTTGCAGGATTCACATTCAATATGCACCTAGTTTTATATTATGTGTAGGCTATGCACAATTTATAGCAACATTTGATATCATTAACTAAAAGAAAACAACCAAATCCCTGTCAGGGTAGGCTACAAGATGTGACACACGCACGCACGCACGCACGCACGCACACACACACACACACACACACACACACACGCATTGTAGAGTACTGCTTTAGTAAGTTCAAGAAGCCTATTCAATGACATTTTAAACTGTACATTTAATTGTTTTATAATTTCATGTATAATCCGCCACATATTTGATCAGAAACTTTAAATTATACAACCACAAAGGCTATAAAACACATTTTTCTTACAGAAATAGTTTCCCTAGAATAGTGGGTAGGCTACAATGAGCCTACATGCTTTAAGGTTTAGGGTAGGCCTATAAAGAATGTGTTCAATTCAAGTTATTTTATTAATTTTTTGGTAGTGCAGCATGTTTCTGTAAGTGGTTCCATTATTCCTAAGGGCCCTTATGATGTTTCTGTGCGGAAACGGGGACGTTTCGGAGGAGGGGAATAATGTAACCTACTTCCTGTTAAGTTTTTTTTTATTATGATGGGGCAGAACGGAAGTGTCAGCCGTGTGAACATGTCTGACTTGTGGTTTTACGGCGGAGGCCCTGAATTGTAAATGGAATGCGCCCTGAATCGGCAGACACTCTGATAGGAGTCCAACGGGTCCACCCAGCCCTAAAAAGGATGATGGGAAATGTAGGATTACATAGCAACGGTGGTAAATACGTCAGCAAACTAACCAAATAGAGATCAGATACTCCCAATTACCGAATATAATGATATTCTGATGTATTTCTCGCTAGATATGTTTTCAAAACATATGTTTATGCACTTACTAGCTGAAGTGTGACGTATTTGTGTCACCATGATAACCCTTGACTTCAAAAATTTGCTCTGGGAAAAAAAACTCGGCGGAGGGTGGAGGGAGGGAGCGAGGGAGCGCTCTTGTCAGCTGTGTGTGTGTGTGCTATCTTTGATTGTGTCCAGTTGATCAACAGCTTGGCACGTAGCCTATTTGTGTACCGAACATTTCTTGAGAATTAGCCTATCAGACTTCAGACAGATCATATGAATTCGCAATATCAAGATTATGAAAATAAAGTACATAGGTCTCGCTAGAAATCTTTTTAGCTCAGGGCTGCCGATAGGCTCGTTTAGCATTCCTCGATACTGATTGGTTTGTAGAGGGGCGTGCGTCTGACGTCACCCTATTTTCCCTGCAGCCCTGTGTAGTTCCGTAGTCTAGTTTAACGTTATCTAGCTGGCAGAGAAGTTGTAAAGGATCTTAACATTGTGTCTGTCGGTCAAATTGTAACTTATTTACCTCTGATCGTTTTCTTTTTGTGCTGTTTTGGACCGCAATTTTTTGCATTATAGTCAAAATCGCTTTGTTTTCCACCCAAAGGGGGCGTGGCCATGCCGGAACGTCAATTGCCTTCACCAGTTTGTTTGAATGAATGAATGAAGAAACATGTGAACATATCTATGGAACATATTAATTTCCTGCAGCGCTGTAGTTCAGGCAGCCGCCCAGACAATGCACACTTCAACCAAACATAATCCTAGAGGTAAATAAATGGCAAAAAATAGGCTGAGAACGAATGTATGCGATATGTTTATTAAAACGTAATCAATACGTTTTGTAGCCAAACGTAATTGAGCATCCTGAACAGCTCTAGGCTGAGAACGAACTTGTTTGCGATATGTTCATAAAAACGTAATGTAACCGGGTGGTACAGTTGATATCTTTATGAATATAACACTTTCAGTTGCAGTACTTGGGAATGGGATTGCGGGTGGTTTGCAACGGGTAGTGTGGCCGTTTGGTCACAGGGTGGCAGTATTGAGTCTTATTATATAGTGCTGCGCCCAATGCATCCTGGTCCCTTCTTCCGTTGTTTACCTCTGGACAGCGTTGGTCTTTTCCGTGAAGACGAGGTATCTCCATTGTTTGCGTTTATAGAGTGGCTTATGGACATATGCTGCCGGTTGTTGCTGTATGGAACAGTTTTATAGCGATACCAGTGAGTATTTGTGTTGGATGGCCGTGTTTGTTTAGGATGTCTGGGGATTTTCGGCGCCAGTCGCCAAACGTGGGCGTTCGCTTGCAATGAGATGTATGGCACCACGCGGTGTGTTTGTGAATCGCAGTGTCGTTTAACAGTGTCTATCTTTTAGAGATAACGACTCGGGGGAAATAAGTCCGCTGGAAACTTCGGGAAGGGCTTGTCTTAGTTCAAGTTGCTGAAATGTAAGTGTTATAAGCTAATATGTATTATGAGTCATTTACTGTTTACATTATTAAATGACCTGTTGATGTTTATGGTGGCGAAATATGTGTGTAACGTGATGATTTGTATTTTCTGTTTAGTCATGCCACTGCCGTATTTTATAGGCTAGTATTTTATAGGCTAGTATTTTATAGGCTAGTATTTTATAGGCTAGTATTTTATAGGCTAGTATTTTATAGGCTAGTATTTTATAGGCTAGTATTTTATATGATAGGATTTTATAAGCTAGTCTTTAGCTGTATTTTTCTATTGAAGCCTTTTTCTATGTTAGTATTTACTTTATTCATTTCTTTTATGATTCGGTCTCCTAGTGTTAAATTGTAGTGCAACTGTTGAGCACTGAAGGATAAGTCTATTTTAATTTAAGTGCAACTGTTGAGCACTGTGGGAATAAATAAAGTCTTTTAAATCAAAATATATCACTCTGTCACAATAATTGAAATGTGTTCTATAATAAATTAATGCTACAAAAACCCCGAATTCATTGTGTCCTGTGTGGCAACCAATTCCACGGGCTACATAATTTGGTACCAGGAGTGGGGTGTAGCAAGAACAAATCTATTTTTTTAATTGGCAACAGAGTGATTTAGTTTTAGTTTTAGTTTAGAAAATACGGTAGTGGTGAAGATTCCAGGTCCTTTGGTGATTGAGTCGGTGAGGCCAGCCTGCGGTGGAGGTGTTGAGCAGCGGGAGACGTGCTGAGGTGCTCCAAGGTTTGCTGCTTCCTGGAGAGACGACTCATCGGTACCAGAGCATCTGTGAAGAGGATTCAGGGACTCAATTTTCAGCTGCGAAGAAAAGAAACCTTCAGCAGGACATCAAGTTAAAGACTGTCTTCATAGTATCCTTAACTCACATTTTGGACTGGCGTTTCACATTGTAACCGGACTGTGCATAGACTTAAAGGTCTCATCATGAGTGATTCGGAAGATGAGGGTACTGTTATTGATAAAAATGTCCAGCCAAGCCAGGTTCCAGGTACAAGTAGCAAGGCTACAGGGGAAATGCAGGGTCATTTGCAAGAGCTCGCCAGATTGCGAGATGAGCTTTCCCGGTTAAATGCTGAAACAAGGGCTCAGAGGGAAAATAGTAACCCCGCACCAGCACGTTCATACATCTATGTTCCAAGAGAACGTCACATCACACCATTCAGTGGGGAGGGTGGTACAGATGGGAGGTCAGTTGAAGAGTTTATTGAAGAGGTTGAAAGGGTCTTGAGGTCCAGAGAGCAGACACCATCAGAACAGTGTGACTACATAGTATCTCTTCTACGTGGTCCTGCCTTAGAAGAAGTTAGACTATGCATGAGGGGCCAGTCTGTGTTTCCTAGTGATTTGTTTTCCTTCTTGAGAAATGCTTTTGGGGAGAAACGCAGCGCCACACAGCTTTTGCAGACCTTTTACAACCGTAGACAAGCTGACGGGGAAGACCTCCGTGATTACTCCCATGCATTGTCCCAGCTTTTGAGCTCTGTAATGAAGCAGTCCACAGATGCAGTAGCTAATGAGGAAGCTGTTCTCAGGGATCAGTTCATTGAGGGTCTTAGAGATGCCGCGCTACGGCGTGAACTCCGGAAGATGGTAAGGGACAGACCGGGCTCCTGTCTTCTAGATGTGAGGGATGAAGCCCTCCGGTGGGATATGGAGGACAGCAGGTCCCATAAGCCCAGAGTTGTAAAGAGCAGCCATGTTAAGTCTGAAGTCTCGGAAATGCAGAGTTCCGCTATTAAAACAAACGATGTCCAATGCACAGTATTAGACGATGTCCAAAAAACAGTAGCCCATCAGGAAAAACAACTAGCAGAGTTAGCTAAAACACTCGCTCAGCTAACTAGCGCTGTAAGTGAACTGAGTAGGCGCAGCACTCAACCGACATACCGAGAGCCTCAGCATCAAGCTAGAGCCCAGCCTAAGTTCACACCCGATGGTCAGCCGATCTGTTTCAAGTGTGAAGGCGTGGGCCACATTGCGAGAAAATGCCCACATGCTAGAAGGGGCCAAAGTGTTATGACACCTGATCTTTCTGTAGCGCAGGAAAACCCTTACCCTCGGTTGTCATGAGCCACACAACACGGGGGGAAGCAGTTGGCTCACGTAAAGACATGACAGACAGATGTAAAATCTTAGAGAACGCAGTTGGGGAATGCAAGACTGTTGAGTTGAAACTCCGGGGTGTTACAGTACCATGCCTGCTTGACACGGGGAGCCAAGTCAGCACAATTTCTGAAGGTTTCTTTAGAGAGCACTTGGCAGTAGAGGGTGAAGATGTGCATTCGGCCTTCGAGTGGCTTAAAATCACTGCAGCAAATGGTTTAGACATACCTTATATAGGCTATGTGGAGTTTGATGTAGAGGCAATGGGTTTGACTATCCCGGAACGAGGTTTTCTTATAGTCAAAGATTCTGCACACTCTTCCTCTGTTCCAGGTCTCGTGGGGATGAACATCGTCAAAAAATGCCAGGAGTTAGTGCACACAGAGGTTGACACCACACTACAGGGTAAACTTGACTCACACTGGAGGGAGGCTTTTCATCGTGTCCATGCTGTAAATGTAACAGACAAGCTCTCTTTCGCTAGAGTAGCTGGTAAGGGTGTAGTCCATGTGCCCGCTTCATCTGCTGCCACAGTCATGGCTAGGGGACTCAGAACTGTGAGTGAGAATGGTCCTTTGTTGTTGCTGGAGCCTGTGGGTACAGCTGTGCCTGATGGTTTGGTTGTTGTTCCAACCTTGGTTTCTTCTGAGAGTCACATTTTCCCTGTGCAGGTAATGAACATGTCTGATGAAGATATCTGGCTAAGGCCAAGAACCCGGTTAGGTGTCTTGACTCATGTAGATAGTGTGAAAAGCGATGAGTCTTGTGAAGTACAGTTTCAAAGAATCTCAGCAGATACTGAACAAGTTAGTATCGACAAACGTCCTGAAGCCTCTATAGATGTACAGTCTATCTTAGCCGAGCTCAATGTAGGCGGTAGCCCAGAACAGCAAGCACAGTTGGCTTTGTTGTTGGAGAAATACTCTTTTGTGTTTGCGAAAGAGGATGAAGACTTGGGTTACACTGACAAAGTACAACATGAGGTCCATCTTACAGACGACATTCCAGTGACGCAGCCATACAGACGTATCCCACCCACACAGTACAGTGAAGTCAGAGAACATATTGGCAAACTGTTAAAAAAGGGAGTCATTCAAGAAAGCTCCAGTGCTTATGCTTCGCCAATAGTGCTTGTGAGGAAGGCAGATGGTAGTCTAAGGTTATGTGTCGATTACCGAAAACTCAACTCAAAGACGAGACGTGATGCATTTCCTCTCCCGAGGATTGACGAGAGTTTTGATGCACTAAGGGGTGCACAGTTCTTTTCCACCATTGATCTAGCGAGTGGATACCACCAGGTGGCCATGCATGAGAGAGATAGGGCTAAAACAGCTTTTACTACACCATTTGGTCTCTACGAGTACGTGAGAATGCCCTTTGGTGTTTGTAACGGGCCAGCTACTTTCCAGAGACTTATGCAAGTCACAATGAATGATCTCATTTTTCAGATACTTCTGGTTTATCTTGACGACATTCTTGTTTTTTCTGAGACATTTGAACAGCACCTGCAAAGACTTGAGACAGTGTTAAAGAGACTAGCAGAGACAGGTCTTAAGGTAAAACCACAAAAGTGTGCATTTTTACAACAGTCAGTGAAGTTTTTGGGCCACCGGGTGTCTGCAGAGGGTGTGGGGACTGACTCTTCCAAGGTCTCCGCTGTTAAGAACTGGAAAGTTCCAGCCACTGTTAAAGAGTTGCAGTCGTTTATTGGGTTCTGCAGTTACTACCGTAGATTCATCAAAGGTTTCTCACAAGTTGCTGGTCCACTACATGACTTAGTAAACAAATGTTCAGGTGTGAAGAAAACAGGAAAAATAAGTCACCAGGTTGGTGCAAAGTGGTCACCAGAGTGTGAGGCTTCTTTTGAGCAGTTAAAGGAAAAACTTACATCAGCCCCCATTTTGGGCTTTGCAGATTTCACACAGCCTTTTGTAGTTGAGACAGATGCCAGCCTAAACGGATTGGGAGCTGTGTTGTGTCAACAGCAGGGGGACAAAAAACGGGTCATAGCATACGCTAGCCGCAGACTACGTCAGGCTGAGAAAAATGACCGGAATTACAGTAGCATGAAGTTGGAGTTACTTGCACTTAAATGGGCGGTTACTGAGAAATTCCGGGGTTACTTGCTCGGTGCAAAGTTTGTTATCCTGACTGACAACAACCCGCTTTGCTACCTCCAGACGGCCAAGTTGGGTGCTATAGAGCAGAGGTGGGTAGCACAACTGTCTGTTTTTGATTTTGAGGTTAAGTATCGTCCTGGTTCTAGCAATGCAGCTGCAGATGCACTCTCTAGGCAGGAGTTTGCAGGGGAGCCTGAAACTGACCATGATGCAGAGTTTGACAATTGTGTTGCAGTGTGTAACCCTATTTGGAGAGGAACAGTTTTGGATCCTGGCCTTGCCACTAAAGGTCTTGAGTGCTTCAAAGTGAGACAGATCCGGGTTGCCGAGTCGGTTTCTGGTGAGGATAGTGTGGGGCAAGGCAACACACCTACGCTGCCGGGTTACACTAAGGACGAGCTCATAGGTTTTCAGACCAGTGATTCCACTCTAAAGGGGTTTAGAGCGTTTTGGGATCGGGGGAGGAGGCCAGGGCCTAAAGAAAGGAAAGCCCTGTCAAGTCAGGTAAAAAGACTGTTGAAACAGTGGAGTAAAATACAACAAAGGGACGGGTTGCTATACAGGGTTATTCATGACGCACGTCATGATGAAGTGTGGCAGTTACTTGTGCCTAGTTGTTTGAAGGACCAAGTCTTACAGAATGTACACAACAACATGGGACATCAGGGCATAGAGCGCACTATAAACCTGTTAAGAGAGAGGTGTTTCTGGGTGGGGCTATGTGTCGATGTTGAAAACTGGGTTAAAAACTGTGAGAGGTGCATTCTTACCAAGATGCCGCAGCCAAAAATCCATGCACCAGTTAAAGCCTTTCTGGCCTCTCGACCACTAGAAGTAGTGGCAGTTGATTTTACAGTGTTGGAGCAAGCCTCAGACGGGCGTGAAAATGTCCTGGTTGTGACGGATGTATTCACAAAGTTTACCCAAGCATATCCTACTAAGGATCAGAAAGCTGACACAACTGCTAAAGTTTTGCTGAAGGAGTGGTTCATGAAATATGGGGTTCCAGAAAGACTTCATTCAGACCAAGGTAGAAATTTTGAGAGTGAAGTTATAGCAGAGCTTTGCAGACTCTATGGGGTTAAAAAGACACGGACAACTCCTTACAGGCCACAAGGAAACGGTCAGTGCGAAAGATTCAACAGAACACTGCATGATTTGTTGAGGACGCTTCCTCCAGAGAAAAAAAGGCGTTGGCCGGAGCACCTTCCTGAACTAGTGTACGCCTACAATGTCACTCCTCATTCCTCTACGGGGTACTCGCCATATTTTCTGCTTTTTGGGGTGCAGCCACATCTCCCTGTAGATGCATTGATAGGACGTGAGTGTGTTTCAGACAGGAAACAGGACTGGTTGACTGTTCATCAGGAGAGACTTAGACAGGCACATGAGAAAGCGAGAGTGTACTCAGAGCAGAAAGCAGCGGAGAGAATCACACTGCAAAATGAAAAAGTGTATTGTCCTCCTGTCGACATTGGTCAGTTGGTTTTTCTGCGTCATCGCCCTTTAGGTAGAAACAAGATTCAAGACGCATGGGGTCCAACAGTTTACAAGGTACTTGACGTCTACGGTACCACACACACAGTTGAGCCTGTTGAGGGAGGTCCTGTTAAGAGGGTTCATAGGTCAGAGTTGCGTCCTTGTCCCAGACCAGTTCCAAAACCAAGAACTAAAGCTAGGTTGCAGACTAGAACACAGCCTGTAGCCAAGGACATGCCAGAGTCACTTGGACCTGATTTTGTCGTTGTTGAAGAAGTGTTTCCTTCTCAGCTTGTGCAACCACCAAACCTGTTACATGTTGCAGAAAGAGAGAGAGTTGATGTATCAGTATCTTCAGATGAGAGTGACTTTGAGGAATCTAAAGAAAGTTATCCAGATGTGAAAAATGTTGACACCGAAACAGAACATGTGGATAGTGATGTGTATCCAAAGAACAGTGAGGACAGTGATGGTGACAGCACCTCAAATGGGGATGACGGGTATACATTTCCAGTCAATGATTGTGCACAAAGTAAAGCCTATACACCTAGAGCTGCCGTTAGAAAAAGCAAAAGGGCAACAGCTGGGTCTCATTCTAACCCATTTCACCTTCCGAAGTCATCTTGTAATGCTGTTTCAGTCAGCGCAGACAACGAGGTTTGGACGAACGTCTGTACTTCTCTATTCACATTTCTCTTCACAGCCGTTTTGTATGGACTTTTTCGGTGAGAAATAGTGGTTGGGAGGGTACAAAGAGGAACACTTACAACACTTCATTGTTGAGCAAATACAAGCATTGTTGATGTTTTATGTTAGAAATGATCAGAGTAAAGCTGAAGCTGGATTTGAGCTTCTTTAAAGTTCTGTAGTCACCGAGGACGTTGACTTACTGCAGGGGAGTATGTAACCGGGTGGTACAGTTGATATCTTTATGAATATAACACTTTCAGTTGCAGTACTTGGGAATGGGATTGCGGGTGGTTTGCAACGGGTAGTGTGGCCGTTTGGTCACAGGGTGGCAGTATTGAGTCTTATTATATAGTGCTGCGCCCAATGCATCCTGGTCCCTTCTTCCGTTGTTTACCTCTGGACAGCGTTGGTCTTTTCCGTGAAGACGAGGTATCTCCATTGTTTGCGTTTATAGAGTGGCTTATGGACATATGCTGCCGGTTGTTGCTGTATGGAACAGTTTTATAGCGATACCAGTGAGTATTTGTGTTGGATGGCCGTGTTTGTTTAGGATGTCTGGGGATTTTCGGCGCCAGTCGCCAAACGTGGGCGTTCGCTTGCAATGAGATGTATGGCACCACGCGGTGTGTTTGTGAATCGCAGTGTCGTTTAACAGTGTCTATCTTTTAGAGATAACGACTCGGGGGAAATAAGTCCGCTGGAAACTTCGGGAAGGGCTTGTCTTAGTTCAAGTTGCTGAAATGTAAGTGTTATAAGCTAATATGTATTATGAGTCATTTACTGTTTACATTATTAAATGACCTGTTGATGTTTATGGTGGCGAAATATGTGTGTAACGTGATGATTTGTATTTTCTGTTTAGTCATGCCACTGCCGTATTTTATAGGCTAGTATTTTATAGGCTAGTATTTTATAGGCTAGTATTTTATAGGCTAGTATTTTATAGGCTAGTATTTTATATGATAGGATTTTATAAGCTAGTCTTTAGCTGTATTTTTCTATTGAAGCCTTTTTCTATGTTAGTATTTACTTTATTCATTTCTTTTATGATTCGGTCTCCTAGTGTTAAATTGTAGTGCAACTGTTGAGCACTGAAGGATAAGTCTATTTTAATTTAAGTGCAACTGTTGAGCACTGTGGGAATAAATAAAGTCTTTTAAATCAAAATATATCACTCTGTCACAATAATTGAAATGTGTTCTATAATAAATTAATGCTACAAAAACCCCGAATTCATTGTGTCCTGTGTGGCAACCAATTCCACGGGCTACAGTAATTTCGGACAAAATACGTTTTTCAGTCAAACGTAATTGAGAATGCCGAATATGTTCATAAAAACGTAATCATGGACAAAATACGTAAATGGTCAAACGTAATTGAGAATGCCGAATAGTCCTCTGGGAACGTAATTTGATGAGACAGGGTTGGTCGTTGAATATGTGCTACGATGGCAGTAATGGGTGACGTCAGGATCAATAGTACAGAGTTGGAGTTAATTAGACTTTAGAGTAAGAGACTGAATCATTGAGAACCTTTGAAATTAGATATTGATTTGTGAATATTTATTTTGTGGGAGAGAGTGCTTCTGAGGAGTTATTTCACACTGTTTGAGATATTCAGAAGTAGAAGCAAAACCTTCAATTCACAGCTTTCACAACAGACTTTTGGACTTTTCCATTTGATCCCCCAGACAAAAATATCTGACAAAAAGAGGTAGTCTGGGGTGGAATTAAACTATATCATGGTTTGGGTTCAAGTCCGGTGTGAAAGTAATTTCTTTTGATGGTTTGAACTTTCGGACCAATCAGGCAACAGGAAGTATCACCATTTGCATATAGGAAAAATGAGCCGTCGTAGCACACTCTAATCTCTAGTATTGCGAATAAATTTGGTGTTAATGCATAGTAGTAATGCCATAATTATATTGTTACTATTTATTTTAAATATATTTTTGACTGTACAGACTTGAGATGCTGAGACAGAAAGAGAGGGGGGATGACCTGCAGTAAAGGTTTTTTCATGGTAAGCTTCTTAAGTGCCATTGCAGAACTGCAATGTGAAACCAAGCCTAAGCGGATCAAATCTATACAGTTGAACAAAAACATTAACCTTGGTTTGGTGGTGGACTTCAAGGTGTGGAAATCTCAGAAAGGAAATACATCCTGCTAGAACATGCACAAAGAGAAAACTCCTCCATACGGTCAGGGCAGGAGTTGGGCTGGCCCAAATCAGGCAGCCGTAGTAGTCTCAAAGGAATTCCAATATGTTTAATCGTCTCTTAGATTAGGTTACACAGTAAGTCAAAGAATGCAAGCTTGATTACCTTGTACACCAAGACGCATCGAGTTTCTTAATAATCAGCTCTGCAAAACACTTCAACACCCAGATGGATTACATGTAGTGTTCAAGCTCGGGAACTCAAACACGACTAAAACCATCTATTCTATGGTATCTGTTACCAAAAACTTCAATGCTGTTTTTTATTACTGCAGTCAGTGACAGTGATGATGCCATTATGATGAATCCCGGGGGAGAGAATCTTCCCATGAGGTAGACGCACACCTGACACATATATCTTGTGTCTCAGCCGCTTCTCTTGCAATTATGAGTGCCCCCATGGCTTTGGACTGTGGTATACTCTCATTCCTCAGCACAGCCCTGAGGGTGGATTGAGCCACCCCACAGGGCTTGTCAGGGAGGTGTCATATCAATATCAATCTCTCCATCCATCTTCAACCAGCGCGATGCGACTTTAAAGAATTGGTCCACGAGTTATTCCTTTTTCTGATAACCAGCCCCTTCCGTCTCTACTCCATCAGCTCTCTGACTTCCCCAGAAATGACATATTGGCGTTTCACCAATGATGCGGGGGACTCTTTAAAATGTCTGTGGAGAGTCTATGGATTTGTTACTTTTTAGTTTTACAGGCTATGAAACACATAAACACATGTGTATGATTTATATGATATATAGGTGATGGCTGGCTATGATTGTAAGATTTGCAACAGCTTTATGCATCACAATCGGCCATTAGTTTGTTCAGGAGTCTTGCCCTGATAAGGTCCTCTCGCACTGCCTCTCCAGGGGGCTTTCTCCTAATGAGACACTGCGCTGAGACACTGAGGTGACTCAAGGAGGTAATTGATGCCTCGGATAAAAGCTGTATCAGTGGGAGTGTGTGTGTGCAACGACAGACAATAGGTGACTCATACACTCGTCTGCAAAAGCTAAGAGCCACAGAGAGACTTTTCAGTTTCAGCGTGCTTTTGTGTTAAATGCCCCTATTCACTCGTAAGTGTATAAGCCTGATGTGTTTGTTTGTGTACAAAACCAGTCAGCGTTCACTGTTTGAATGTGAGCGTTTGTGACGGACAGTCTGGTGTGTGAGCGTGCAATGCATATATGAGTATTCACGCCTCGGTGAGTTGGTAGATTATTTGGCAGAGAGGGTGTTTGAGCCCACGTATACTGTATGTGTCTCCAAGCTTCTAATAATATACAAGGGAGGGTAAGCTGCTATGTGTGTGTGTGTGTGTGTGTGTGTGTGTGTGTGTGTGTGTGTGGGTGAATGCAGGGAAGTAAGTATATTTTGTCCTATGTGTGAATGCTACTAAGTTTGTTTCCTGAGGGGGCTTCCATGCAATGCGCGGGAGGCATGTTGGAGAGGCTTATCTCTCCTCAAAATCCTTTGGAATCCCTGTCTTTCAAATGCAGGAGGGTCACATTGCTCACTGCCAGGAGAGACAAGAACAGAGAAAAACAGATGGAGGCGAGAGGGATGGGGAGAGAAAGAGAGGGAGAGGGAGAGGGAGGGAGGATGAAGAGGAGGAGAGAGAGAGAGAGAGGGCTGGAAACACTTCCTTGCCATTTGGCCTCGGGGACAAATTACACCAGAGAAGGCACGTCAGTTATAGTGTGCTGCTCTGAGACATACACACCCACACACACATGCACACACGCATACACATGCACGCACATGCGCACACACACACACACACACACACACACACACACACACACACACACACACACACACAGAGAAGTCTTCAAGGTCCTCTATGAAAGCTATAGGCTGCAGGTTGTACACGACTAAGCATGAACAGATGCTTCCATAACATTTTAACAGACGATCACACACACATACACACACACACACACACACGCACAAGAATAAGCACCCACATCAATGGAGTTTGTTATGTAGTAAGCCCGTGGGGACAAAACTCATACCAAAAGTCAGAGGGAGAACACTGAAGGAAATTAGATAATAGAATTTCCTGTGACCTTCCAAAGGCAAATCTCCTTTGGACCGACTTTGGTTGCTATGGAGATAGTTGAGTAAGGGTCTCGGCTGCTGTTTATGTATGTGTGTGTGTTTGTGTAACCCTGTTCTACAGCATTTCTTCTGTATGGGTTGAATTAAGTCTTTCTTCTTTTGTTTTGCGACAGTGTTTTGGCATGTGTGCTTTATTGGCCTGCATACATAGTACAGCAGTGAGTGATGGGAAGTTGTGGAGGAAACAGAATGGAAGGATGTGACAAAGGTTATAAACCAGACCCAACAAATGTTATGAGTAAAACAAGCTCCTCTAAATGTAACCCAGCCTGTGACTGTGGTCAGTGCAGAGTTCAGCCATGCCAATATGTACTCTAAAAATAAACCTTAATACACCTCCTACCACTTAAATCAATACATGACGATGCAAGAGATGAGTTTATAGACCTATGAAGGGCTTCAGCATTTCATGTGAGCACCTCATTCAGAAAAATGCAAGGCTCGCTGGTGAAGCTGAACCTAATGTAAACATTGATTTTCTTCACCTACATCATTGACACTGACTGTGGAGAAGAAAAGTCCCAGGTTTGCACAGTTTAACGGTTTAAATGACATGATTCCTGGGTATTTAAGTCGAAAAACAGCATTACATACAGTATGTGCAGCTGTCAAGAGGGGCCTCTTTATTTATATTATTTATAGAGTTTTTTTTATTGGCGTAAAAAGGCCAATAAAAAAGGACAACAGTTTTTAATCTAAATATCTCCTGAAATGACACTTTCGGCCTACACATACAAACTGTTACAAAAAGAATTGCACTAAAAACAGAGAACAGACACCCAAAATCCATGACCCTTACCATATATCCGGTATTCATTTATCATACAAGAGGATGGCCATGTAAGGAAGGTTTATGTGACTGCTTTACAGGCTTCATTGGCCTTTGTGTATTGACAGTCTAGACATTAAAAGGAAGTCCTTCAGTGACAGTCCGAAACAATGCAGATAGAGAGTGGATGTATGGAGCTGCATGTCTGAACCCAGTGTTTACAGTGCTGCTTTAGGGGGTAGCTTTCAGGATGTCTCTGATATGCCACGGGGTGTATCTCGGCTGCACGCACACACACAGACACACACAGACACACACACACACACACACACACACACACACACACACACACACACACACACACACACACACACACACACACAGGGCAAACAGTTTCCCTGTCAGAGGGGTAAATTGGCTTTTAGGAACATCATTAGTCAATGGCTCTTTAAATCTTACTTCTGCTGAGGTGCAGTTCATTCTCATCTGAGGGACATTGCACTTATGCTTTGAGGGTGCTGTTGGCTTTAAAGGTTACCTAATATGTAAAATAGAATATTGTCATGGTTTTTCAACATTACAGTAATATGGGTCCCCTGTGTGTCTAGAGACCCAGAAAGATTAATAAAAAACAACCATCTTTCTTTTTCTCCAACTCCACCTTTTTGAAAGCCTGTGTTCACAAACTCCAATTCGATGTATCTCCTTATGACGTCATAAGGGGAGAAGCCACGCCCCTTCATTTCTGACCTAATTTAGCACTATACCTCCAGCCTTGATGAGCATACCCCCAGATACCACTGAATCTAACTGGCAGTTATATTTAAACCAGCAGTTATAGATTCAGGGCCAATCAAAGTAGACTGGGCTTTTTCGAAGGCGGGGCTTAAAGAGACAGGCTCTAAAACAGAGTGTTTCAGACAGAGGCGATTTTTTAGGTGCTGCGCTTTCTTGTATTTTGTCACTACTCTCTCTGAAAATATATATTTTAAACTCTATTTTAAACATTCAGGAATATTTTGCATGGCTGTTTTGGATCTTTGAAATTGTATGGCTGTGTTGAGAACAGCTTTATTTCGACCTGTAACTCTCATACGTGAAATTGGGCAATACATTTAGGCATGATGTATAAGTTCTCAATATTAATAGTTTGTTCACAGAAAGAAAAAAATAGGCTTTATAATTATAAATCTCGTTATGCTTCTGACACTGACTTATTAAATTAGTTATTTGTTTTGTTAGTTTTAGTGCAACTAAACTGTAACACACTAAATTGTAAGTCCATATCTGGCATCCTCTTTGTATGTTTTGGATGTGTATTATTGCACTGTATCCAAGTGTGCTCTGTGGCAGCTTGGGTCCTCCCGCTGCTCAAATGTTTGTTTAAAGGGCATTTGTTCTGAACGTGTAGTTGTGTCCATGTGTGTGTGTGTGTGTGTGTGTGTGTGTGTTTGTGTGCATACCATTGACACTGTGGCCCCATGCTTGGTTTTACTCCAGCGCCTGTCATCGACTGAGTGCTACAGACGGGGGACAGACACAGAATATTTAGACTCATTCACTTTCATCAAACACCTCCTAACACAACCACACAGTCACTCCAATGATTAAACAACAAGGTTTAGAGGTTACTCTCTTTAATTCAAGGATCAAAAATATGACAATATACAGTACAAGATTTTGCTTTAATCAATATTTTTAGTGTACAAGTTAAAAATACAGTATTTCAGGTCATTTTTATTTCAGTGGGGTGGGAGTCTTAAAACCTTGTAGCATGATAACCCTGCACACAGACCATAGTTAGCTGCTCTTTAGCTCTCTGACACATACAGTACAAATAAATAAAAACTCAAGTATCACTACTGATTTGAATAAAAACTTGACCCTCAACAACATTTGTTTGAATCTGATACAAGATTTGGTCAAATGTCTCTAAATAAATAACTCTCAAGAATGTTTTAAGCCATTCAAGTCTCAATTTTAATGGTGCTACGAAGTGTTCCAACCACACCTACAAGTGAGTCAAAGCTTTTACCCTAGAAGCTTTAAAAAACTAGCTCTAGATATTTAAATATAAATACATTTGTAAAGGAAATAATTCATCCCACACATCTTGCAAGTTGAAGTTCTACTGAAATGAATAATGATAATAGGATGAACAAGAACCGACCCCCCCCCACCCACCCCCCATCAAAGCAAATGATATATAATGAGAGCTATTCTAATTGAATAATGACATTGCTGTATTTAAGCTTGATAATATTTGATCTTGTATGTTACCCCACACCATGACAACTTCAGCAGAACATTTTGAGGAACCAATTCAATCTCGTGAATACATTTAAAATATCCCAAAAAAAATTAAAAATTTCAAAATAAGACTTAAAAGCTGTCTAATGTATGACCTTTTTTTTTATGCATTTTTTAATATACCTGTTTAACATGGAAACATATGCAAACTGGTGTTGGATGTTGCTGGTTGGCAGAAGCAGCGGGGAGCAAAGTGGCGGCCATGAAGTAAGAAGAAATGAATGAAGCGTTCTAACTAGAAATACAATCATCTGAGATAATCTCCTTCAAGTTGCTGTATATAAATAATGGGTAAATGACTATTTTTGTGCAGTTAAATAAAAAATGTATCTGTAGCACCCTATTTGTATCTTCATCTGTATATTGTTTGTTGTATGACAGTTTTCAATTTCTATTCTAATTCTAAAAAAAGGAGAGCTATTTAAACTGTGCAATATTATAAGCATCGTACTTTCTCTATATTCTAGTCAAAGAAACAATTACCTATCTAACCCTGTGTCAGTTGAATCACCGGTGAAGTCTAACACAGCCGGTGAAGCACTATGTCAAAAAAGAGAAAAGGCCATAAAATGACTCCACACTGCTTCTGCAACAGTATCCAAGTGTTGTATGGCCAAATGATTGTGCCGTTGTTCCAACTATCGAAAAATAGCATATCTCTATGTATCATTTTCTCATTTCAGAAACGTCTGCTTGCCCCTGAAGCCATCAGACAAGAGGAGTTCTTCTTACGTCACCTCCTGTATTTTAACAGCTATAACCCAACCAAGACATGACACTTTTTGGTTTTTGTTTCAGGCACAACAAAAAGAAGAATATCCGCTAACAGCTATCCAGGTCATACTTACCATCTTGATTGGCTTGATGCACAGGAGACCTTGACTTTAAACTAAGTGAGAGACATACAGTATATAGGATAGGAGTGTATATAGGATACATCTTTTTGTATTCCCTATCTGAATTTGCTATCCATGACCATGAGTCCTTCACACTTGCGACGTTTCTGGCAGTAGGAGCTTGCTTAGGGGCACTTTACACGGTGAAAACGTGAAAGTTTTCCAGTTTTTGGTTTAAAAAAAAAAACCCGTTCAGACACAATTTATCTGACATCTTCACCCGTACACAAGTTTTCAGAGGAAACGGGCCGAAATCGCTGTAGCAGCAGTGCCAAGCCAATAGTCAGCGGTGACACAGCCTAGTAGATAGCTCTTCCGGTACAATTTGATGCATAAAACCTTACTGTAACCGAAAATTAATGCCACTAACGTTCATAAAGCGGTTGGTGTAAGCTTGGGGTTACAAATATTGCAAAAGACAAGCTTTCTGTCCTTTTATTTCACCGCATTGAACTCGTAAAAACAGAAGACTTGCTGATAGTGAAGGGGCTTCGTGAGCGGATACCTTCCTGTTAGGCGTACTTCAAAATAAAAGTCAACTCACGTGTGTCCAGTGAAATGCTATTAATGTTTAGCCAGTGAAATGCTTTTACTTTGAAGCCGTAGCCTTAATGCTCCTTTTGTTGAACAGTAGCCGCTAGCTTAACCGCTGCACGCTGATAGTGTTTTTAATGTAGAGAGAGCCGTGTCCCTGGCATATAGAAGTGACACACGTTTATTTAGCTAGAAAAACAGGCAGAGCACAAATCTTTCCCCAGCCAAAGTGACGGGTGGTCTCAATAACTTACTGCGGTAATCGCTTGGACTAAACTGAGTGTTAGCCTATATTTTAGCCCTGCACGTCACTCTCCGCTGATCACAGTGATGGTGCCGTGGAGACACCGTTCATGTTGTCTTCTAACTTTATAACTCGCTTGTGTTGTGGGTATTTTGACAGCAAATGTTATAGACTACGCATGTGTGAGGGTGGAGCCGTGACGTCAGCGTTATCAGGGGAAATGGTTTCGGTGTTTACAGGAAACCAAAACCCTTAAGTTTTCCAAAAAATCCTCCCTGGGAGGTGATCTCAAAAACCTGCGGTTTCATGCCTGCGTTTGCTGTTTTCCTGTAAATGATATAGTGCAACCGCGGGAATTTTTCCGCGTTTGCACCGTTTCGTGTTGTCGTGTAAAGTGCCCCTTAGTGACAACGTACTTTAAATAATTCAGAGTGAGGTAAAAAATATATAAGAGCTTGAGGGGACAGTTCACATGGAGCTCCAATACTGTAATTCTGTACAACACACCGTGTGTTATGTGGACATTACAGTGGAATGATAACATAGCATTTTCTCAGTAAGCTTTAATGACTTGTCCTGCTTTTTTCCTGAATCGTCATGACTCCTGATCATAGGTTTTGCATTTTGGATGGAAATGCATTAATTAGATAGCCTGTGAGTAAAGGGGGTGCACAGTCTCTCAAACAAGGGGTCCCTACGCTTGTCCTGTAAAAAGTGAAGACATAGAGAGCAAAGCCGGCCTTTCTGCTGTGAATGAAAGGGCAGACCTGTTTTTAAAGGTCACATATTATGCTCAATTGGCAGGTTCAAAATTGTAATTTGGGGTTCTACTAGAATATGTTTTCATGGTGTTTTGTCCCAAAAAGCAAAACAAATTCTTCTCACAGTGCCATTGCATCTCCTATTTTCAGCTTCTGTCTGAAACGCTCCATTTTAGAGCCTGTCTTTTTAAGCCCCCCTTCCTTAAAAGCCCAGTCTGCTCTGATTGGCCCTAAATCTAACTGCTGTTTAAATCAAACTGCCAGTTAGATTCAGTTGTATCCGGGGGTGTGCTTATCACAGGTGAAGGCAGTGCTAAGATTGGGGTGTGGCTTCATAAGGGGAGATACATTTGACTGCGGCTTTTGAACACTGGTTTTCAGAAGGGTGGAGGTGGAGAGGGTGGTTTTTTCTTATACTTTGGGAGTCTCTTGTCACACCGGGGGACCAATATTAATATTGAAAAAAACATAAAAAAACGGATTGTGCATAATAGTTGACCTTTAAATCTCTTTCTTTTTCCCCCTGTCACTCTCCAGCCCTCCCTGTGTGTCACCCCTTCTCTGGGTTTCCTTCTCTCTCTTCCAAGTGGGTGGGGGGAAGGATGTGTTGATAGCTCCTGGCAGCTCATTGCTGGGCTGCTTCAGTCTTTTTTACCCCGCGGCGTCTCTTCATATCTCATGGTGCTTGTGTTCTCCTCGTCATTTGTCTCCCCTCTATCTCCCGCCCAGCCTTCCTCTCCTCCCTCCCTCACTCCCCTGAAGCCGTTGCCTTTAATAATTAGAATTCAACTGTCAACACAAACTCCCTCCAACAAAGTTTAAGTCACTTATGACCCTTTGACCTCCAGCTCACTTGCAGTCGCAGCAACTACCTTCCCACTACAGTCCTCCCTAATTGCTCATAGCATATAAAAAAACATTGCCTTTTACCTTAAAGCCCCTGTAAACCCAAATCCACATAATCCGTCTAACTATGTCATTTGGGGAGTGTGTTGCATGACGGTAAGCATCTGAAAGTAATAAGGCATATTTATCAATCAAAATGAAATATATTGTCATTTAAGTTTGACACACTTGACAGAAATTCACAATAAGTATTTTGAACCAATCGCGGAATTTCTCTGCCCGAACGTTCTACTCATAGATAGTATATAAAATGGATGTAGTATTTGGGCTGACCTCAGTTATTCTGCATCCAATCGTCGTGGCCTATGCACATCGCCATCTTGTCAGAGTTTGACTCCGCTTAATTTCCTCTTACCGAAAAAGGACATTGATATAACGTCGGGGGGAGGGAAATACGCCCATCTAGCTGACATATACCTCCGAGGAAGTGAGGGCCAGCGGGTGGCTAGCTGTCACTCAAGAATTATTCGTACATTTCAATAGTTTAAAAACTAGCGTAATCCAAAATAATTCACCCCCCTCAGTGTTGTCATGGAGATATGATATAAACATACAAACTAAAATGTTTTTTTTTGGAACAGGCCGTAAATAGGTTTAATAATGCTGTGAAAACGGCCTATTTAACACAGGAGTCAATGAGAAATTGCTCTGTTTTGTTACCACCTCTTAGTGGCCACCCGGTGAATTTCTTTTTTTGTCACGCGTTGGATGCTGGTAGAACTCTGTGGTTGGAGCTTAGTTCTACTGTATACAATGGCCATAGAGACCGTTTGATACGGCCACGCCCACACAGTCCTGTCAAACGATTCAGACAGTAAAAAAGCAGTTTTTTAAACTAAGTTTTATAATATTTATGAACATTTATTTTCTATCAGATTTTTGTACAAGCTTATTGAGACACCCGACTTTAATATCCTATATTGATTTGTTTTACTACTTTAGACTTTAGTTTCCAGAGGCTTTAAGTTAGCAAATGTTCACTCTCTGCCCAGTTTGTTTCTCCCTAGCCTTTTTCCTCCACTTTCTTCTCTGTCTATCTTTATAAACATCCTGCTTCCCCTCTCAACGTTATCAATGTCTTAAAAATGCTGAACCTGGAACCCCTCCTCCCTACCTCCTCCTAATTCCACCCTATTTCACATCTTCCACCCCTCCCTCCCCTCTCCCCCTCTCCCTCCCTCCCTCTCTCTCTCCTTCCCGCGAGTCCTGTCAGTGTCTCATGGAGGTGTTCTTGCCAAACTTGTCGCCGAGTTGTTGGATGAGCATAGCCAGCTCGCCGGCCGCCTCGGACTTCTCCTCCAGCAGCTCATAACGGAGGCTGGAAATGTCTTGCTTGATCTCCTTCAGCTCGCCTGTGCAACACACGCAGTCACACACACGCGGACACATATCACAACAAGTCAGGGCATTGGGCGAAAATAGACTGGCTGCGTTTTGCAGGTAAGCACCTATCACAAAGGCACAGGCAGCGGAACAGTACATGCAGAAACCATTATACACACAGCGCAACCTCATTTCATGCACTTCTCACGCAATCTCACACATACACAGACAGACACACACACACTCACACACACACACACTCCAAACTCCTACCTCTTGTCCTTCACTAACAGTCCATACACTCATGCACACACTGAGCAAAACCATGACACAATGAAGATGAGTGGCCTCAGTGAAAAGGTCATTTTTCTACCTTCATTGACTTCGTCGTTCTCCCTGTCCACTTGAGCCTTCAGCACATAGCGCTTAATCAGGCGCTTCATGATCTTCTACGAGGAGGAGAGGAAAGGAAAGGATTAAATAGACAGACAGACGGTGACAAGGGAATGTGACAACCCCATTGTGTGTCTATGCAGGAGTAAACAAACCTCTTCTACTCTAATGACTTTTTATTCTCACATTAGCACCTCTGAACACACACACATAAACCCAAAGAGACACACACACACACACACACATACACACTCGCACACACACACACACAAAAACTTGCAGACAGTGTGGAGAGAATGGTGTCTCGGAGACAGTGTTGAATACATAGGCTATTGATCTGTAGCCAAGGGATGCAGGGATGTCCTTTAGCTGCCTCGAAAGGCTCATGGGATCAATATTAGCATGTATGCAATGTGGCTATGGGTCAATACCTGTCATCATCACATATAACGGCACACATACATACAGTATGTCTATTCAAGTGACGAAAGGACCACTGAAGAAAGGTATAAGCCCAATACCAATGCTTGCTCTCACAGACTCATGGATTTTTGGAGACGCGTCCTTGCTAAGTCTGTGAAGGCTGAGGGGCTGTCAATTCCACAAGTCCACAAAGGCTCTTAATGTACCCTGCATGTACTGTACACTTTCCTTAAGTCCCGCAGTCCGACCCTGCCTGAGGGAATTACCCACAGTTCATAGCGCTGTGACTTTAAATGCGCTGGTATATGCCTGCTTTTACAAAAAGGACACACTACATTTACAAGGATTTAAAATTGGATAAAATCATACAAAGAAAGGCAGTCAATCCCTGAAGTGCCTCAGCTGTGACGAGGACAGTAAACGTAAATTGAAAAGTCCGAAGCCGACATTAGTTCACCGCAAGTTAAGTCGTATGTTTATTTTGTTTAATGGATGTTGGATTTTTATTAAAACGCCATCTATTTTATATGAATGTCCATTTCATGATTAAACTGAATGTCTGATCATATCTGAATGAATGAAGAGTAAAAAAGAAAAAATAGCTCGCCGCTTGTTTTGTTGTCGCCATGCAGTGCTGTCCCATTCTACCATTTCAAACCCTCGCACTCAAGCACTACAGATCACGTCAGCTTAAGTCTGTAAATGTTCAGGGCTTGACGCTTAAAGGGGGGGATTGGAATTGGGGCATAGATTCTCCTCAGTGCAGAGGTGAAGGGCAGATTAAGAAGGGGAGAGCATCTCTGCACCGTGACTCTTTGAGCTCATTTACCCAGTGTGTGCTATCGATCGCCCTCAAATACAGTAGCTCATTAGAGGCATTTTTGGGCTTACTCTGTTTATTTCTTTTTTCCCCCACTCTTCCTCTTCCTCCTTCTCTCCCTCTTTCGCTCGCAATCATTTGTTCTGTCCTGCCGTCCTTTCAGTCGATACGCTTTCTTCCAAACTCTTGTTAAATCCCTTCCTCCCTGGTCCCCCCCACTCTTCCCTCAACGCTCTCTCCTATCAGTTCCTCTTTACCGCTCCCAGACCTCTAATTTCCTCCCTCCATCTCTCGTCCTGTCATCCCTTATCACCCTCCATCCAGCCAACACTCTCCGCCGCCTCTACACAGCTCGGCTTCTGTTTTGTTCTATATTCCTCACACTGCAAAAAATTCTAGTATAGTATATTTGTCTAAATTATAGTCACATTTCTAACGACACTTAATATAAGTGACTTGTTCAAGTTCAATACGTTAGAATTAAAAATGAGGGTCACAAGGCTGACTTACTATGAGACAAAAGCTTTTGCTATTACTTCTTTCATATGCTGAATATGAGTATTTTACTAGCTAACTTCAAGATATAGCTCTTCTTAAAATGCTAAAATATCACTTGATAATCCTATTTCAAGTACGTAGGTGATTATCTTAAATCGAAAACAGTGCCACTAACGTATTGCTTGAAATAAGTTCAATTACACTTGAAATGTAAGGAATGACATTGACAGGTAGAGGGAATAATACTGCTTTTCAGCATTACAGACTAATTATGATACATAACACTTCCTAACATTAGTGAAAAATGTACCTCAATATGAATTCTCCCAGTCATTTCAATATCTCTTCTATCTTGAAAGGCTTATAACAAGCGAAAAACTTTTTTTTGTTTTTGTTTTTTTCACTTATTTTTGAAGAGACATCTTTTCCAGTGCAGCTTGAATGTTTGGTGACATTTTATTCTTTCTTTTTCTCTTTTTTACCCTCCACACATCTTTTGCTCTCTGTTTTTTTTTTACCTGGTATCTGGTGGGGTGTTTTCTAGATTTCCTGGGGATGAAATCCTCTCCCGGCCGTGGGTAAGCCCTGAAGCGCTCATCCTGTTGCAAGCAAACAAACACAAACAGTCCAGCGTTCAACGTCACATTTCAGGGTCCAGTGAAGTTCTATAATGGAAATCGTTTGAGGAAATATTAAAAGGAGGGCGACAAAACAAAGGATGAAAAGCCGGGGCTCAGTGCTTTGTGTATCTGGCGCTCACAAGACGCCCTCAAAGACAAAGACAATTGGCAGCAGAGTGAATCTCTATTAACTGACTTCTAGATGCCTTCCACGTCCATGACCTTGCTTTGTAGCTTGTGTGCCATTTTGGCGCCGCCGTGTCAAAATGAGTTTAGACTTTAAGTGTGGACACACACAACTAGCTGCTATACTCCATATGCACCGAGCCGGCGGAGGCCTGAGGATATGTCAACATAATAGCCGTGCATTATATAAAACTTTAATCGTGATTATAAAAGCAGCATTCTGTTTTCTCAGAAACGACCGACAAAAGCTTTTAAAGTTTAAAGCCCTGACGGAGCCAAACCACATTCACTGTTAAAGAGTTTTCGATTTGTCTGTCTCAGGGAAAAGCTGAATGTTTATTTTTTTTCATTTCGGTAGAGTAATTTATTTAGGACTTTGTAGGACAGAGAACACCTACTGCTGATACAAACAATTTTCAAGACATAGGGGGCAAATTATTATTTTTTTCATCTCCTCACTGCTTTATTAAACCACACAACAGACACGTATCTTTGGCCATTCCAAACTCCAAATGGCAAATCCCTTTATTGTGTGCTCTGTGATCTCCCTAGCAATGACCTGCTTTGTGGGCCTCTGCTGCCTCCAATTACTGTTATGTTCAATTAATTTACTAACTAACTGCTGTGAATATATGAAAGACATGTCAACCAAAGGGTGTAAACATCAGTTATGTGTGAAAGCAAACACACAGACACATAAATAACCTATATTACCAGAGGTTCATCCAGTTTCTCTTAAAGGTGCACTATGTAACTTTGGATGTGTCAGAGAAGTGAACATTTTCTAAGATATATTCTCATAACTGAATAAACAAACTTTCCTTACGGAAAAAATATGATCCATGGAACACTGTTTGAAGTTAGAAAGCTACCTTATAGTTACCATTTCACTGTTGTTACTTACAGCAACAGGGCCCACCGTTTTGTTTACAAACACATTCTAGTCTTACAGTTGGTTCTAGGTGTTTCGAAATAATTTTGTTTTTATTTATGACGATAGAATGATTTAATACTAAGAATTACATGCAGAGTAAGTATGTAAGGTAAACTAACTGCAAGCTCTGCAAATGTCAACAAACCCCAATCCGCATAAACTGCATAGTGCCCCTTTAAATGTATACATCCTGTCATTTAAATTGGTATAACACTGAAATATGAGAACTAACATGACATATTCAGCACATCACTCTATTCAAACTGTGGATATCCCACATGAGGGACCAAAATACGTGAGCTTATATATATATATATATATATAAGCTCACGTATATATATACTGTATATACAGTGGCTTGCAAAAGTATTCATACCCCTTGAACTTCCACGTTTTGTCACATAACAACCACACAAGTACATTTATTTCATTGGGATTTTATGAGATAGACCAACACAAAGTGGAGCATAATTGTAAAGTGGAATGAAAAAGATACGTGGTTTTTAATTTTTTTCATAAATAAACTGAAAAGTGTGGCGTGCATAAGTACCGACACGTGACAAAATGTGGAAAATCTCAAGGGGTATGAATACTTTCTATATATATTTATATATATATATATATATATAACCCTATATATACATATATATATATATAAACCTGCCCAGACATTTGATCAGACGCAGGCAGATCCAGTGACCCTGACTAATACTTTACTTGTGGCGCTGAGGTGAGCCATTACAGGCGAGAAGGAGTCGAACATAGGATATTCGTGTGGACAAGGCCAGCGCTAAAGATTGATTACGTGTTAAATGACCTAAGCAATTTTTTCTTCACGCTAGACTTTCTTTTCATTACCGTGATTTTATTAAGATGGACACATGGAGGGAGGGAGAGAGAGAGAGAGAGAGAGAGAGAGAGAGAGAGAGAGAGAGAGAGAGAGAGAGAGAGAGAGAGAGAGAGAGAGAGAGAACATGTGGAATTGAAAGTTGCATTCCTGGCATTGCAGTGGCAATATCATATACATGTCCTTGGTTTTAACCACAAGGCCATATGAGCCCATTGTTCATATACTATATTTTATATTTGCTGAGAATACATAATCGAGTTATTGCAAAGTCCACTACAGATTGTTATGTGCCCTATTAGTGAGATAGTAGCTGGGAGGTGGGCCTGCCAAAGAGAAATAGCTGGAAGGAAGGAACACTGCTGGTAATTAGTATGATGGCCATTGCAGCAGAAAAGGGAAAAGAATACACAAAAGGAAGAAAGCTGCTGTTCTGTGTAAACTGTCACTTCATTATACCATCCTCTTCTTGTTTGAGAATGATATGCCCAAATGGGAGGCAAGAAAAACACGTTGCATGTTGTCAGTAATTAGGTTGCAATAACACTAAAAAAAATGTAGCAATAATCAAAGCCATTCAAAAAAACAATACTACTAAGACGAACAGAAACACATGATATGATTCAGGTGGTTCTTGCCAGTTGGTTTACAAAATCATTAATTAAGAATTTGTTGTTGCAGTGTCAAAAATAATGTCAGCCCATTAGTAGTTTGTTTGCACACTGTTTAGCTTGTGTCTGTAATGAGAATCGAGTACTACTCATAGTAGTCCCGACACTAACCTTTGCTTGTGAGTTGAGCATGCCCATCTCCACCTCGTTATGGTGACGGCTGTTGGCCTTGCAGAGGTAAATCAGGCAGCACTTGATTCGTAGGACCATGTAGTAGAAGGACTTTGGGCTGGGCACCAGGTTGAATGGGGCGGGCAGCGTGCGGCCCTCGTCAAAGTAAGACAGCCACAGCTTGGCCCGGGCAAACTTCCACTCCACGTCAGCATCCTCCTGCACAGGCAAACACACACACACAGGAGGTGACACAGGGGTAATGTTTGAAATAAGCACGAAAGATGGAAGGGGGAGATAAAAAAATAAATAAACCCCATCTGATTGCATAAACCTTTGAGAATTACATAGTACATTACTCAATTCTTGTTCTAGGAGTATTTGGGGACAAATTATCAGTCTCATTTGATGGTTTACTTTGAGTCGAAACAATTAAGTCCACACCAATATACTGTAGCTTCTTTATGACACATTCATCAACATACTGGTGTTATCTAATAGTTAATGTGAATGATTGCAAATTAAGGCCAATGTTTGGTGATGTTTGGTATAGCTATTGATCAGTATTACAATGAAAAGTGATTGTTGTGAAAGAAACTATGTAGAGGTAGAAGAATGAAACTTAAAAAATCAAAGGATAACATTGTAGCAAGAGCAAATAAACTGACACTTGTCTTATGATGTTTGAAAAAAAAATTTGGGGAAATACTTTTCTTGGTTGTAATGTCCCTGTTTTTGTGCCAACTGAACTTTCCACTGCAACTTTTTGCTTTTTTAGTTCCTATTTTGTGTTTTTGTTTGTCGCCACTGTATTGATCGTCTATGGCTAGTGGCACTTTCAACTCAAATCACCCTTTTCTAATCCTCCTGCAGGAACAGAAGTAAACAAAACAAAAATCGTTATTGACCTGTTGACAAAAAAAAATAAATCATCCCCTTTTCCTGCATTTAAATGGCCATCTCATTTCTGTACCTCTATCTCCTGGTAGGAGCTGTTGATCATGGCGATGAGCATGTTGAGGAGCACCACCACCATCATGACGTTATAGATCCCGTACAGCACATAGCCAATGTTCTCTATGAACTTATGGTCGTACTTCAGGACCACGGAGATCACTTCAGACAACCCGAATATGGACCAGAACAGAGTCTTAAAACTCTCCTCCACCCTGACAGGAAAGAGGAAAAAAAACAGTACATGTCAGTTAATACACACACACACACACACACACACACGCACATTCGAAACAAATAAGATGCATTTTAATACTGTGGGGTTTATGGCGTGGCACTGATGAAATAACTGATGAGTCATGTCCAATTTCAACACATTATCCCATTTATCTCCCGCGGACGCACACATGAAAACAACACACACACACACACACACACACACACACACACACACAGGCTTGACTCCTCCCGAGAAGCCGATAAAGCAAGACGTGACTCCAACTTCCGCATCAGAGATCGTTTGGTTTACATAAATCAGTTCATTAAGTCTTTGGCCGTGCGCTGTGTCGACCTTTAACGCAAAATCCCCCCGTAAACATCATCACGGCCGTTAAAACCAGCTTGGTCAAGTAAAGTGGTCTTTGAACCTCAATGTAAAAGATGATTTAGGATAGATTGAGGTTTAGTGTAGAGAAAACAAGACACCGTTTGTGGATTAATAGCTCAGTAAGTAAAAAAAAAACTATATAAAAAAGCAAAAAGCAGCATAATATTTGGAACATTGACATTGATATTCAAGTAACACGTCTGTGGTAAATATTCCATGAGTGCATTGCATGGTCTTGAGCTGACTGAAGCAAGGCTCAGTGTGGGGAGGGAGAAGCCTCCTGGTTGGACTGCTGGAGGGGATTTGGGGTGGAAGGAGGCTGTGTGGAGAGAAGATCAGTAGAGTCCTGGGCTGGGACTGTTCTGCGTCTGCCAACTTAAGTTCTTTTCAAGGAGATACAGTTTCATACAGGGCCAGGTGAAGGCACGGAGAGAGAAAGAAGAAAACATACTCTTGTGTGCATAAAAGGACACAAACAGACACACACAGACACAGACTCTTCTAAAGTACTTTGAGCTGCCTTGCCTTCTCTCTTCTTTAACACACTTGAAAAAACTTCACCCACCTTGCCTCGTGTGAATGTCGATAGTTAGCCTGCTATCCCCTATCGGTGTATGAATGTGTGTGTGAATGGTAACGTGGGAAAGGAAAACAGGTCTCCCTTGCAAAAGAGTCTTCGGTCTCAATGGGATATACCTGTATAAATAAAGGTTAAAAAAAAAGGAAAAAAAAACAAAAAACAGATAGTCCTTTTTTGTATTCTGGCTTTAACCCTTTAACCCCAAACACAGTCTTTCACCTCTCTTTAACTCCACTGCATGACTTCTAAGAATATGCTCTGCATTTTTTCCAAAGCATCTCCTTGAAAAAAACATTCCTTTTAAGAGGCTCTTACCTGATCTTAAAAACTCACAGAACTGTCTCTTCGTGCATCATATTTAGTAAAGAACAACCCTGTTCATTGTTGTTACTCAATTACTCTCTTCAATGATTACCTTAACGGATCTGGCCTTTGGGTGTCTGCCTTATCACTATTTCCCTGTTCGTTTCTATTTATTTGGCAACTTCCTTTTGGTACCTTCTTCCCCCAACAGGTTTGTTTTGAAGGCTCTGTAATATGTGTGACGTGATTTCTGACATAAATATATAAATATAAAAGCTCTTTCATTTTGTCACCTCTAATCTGACTCTTTCAATATTAGTTGGTTGTTGTGTTATCGTCCTAATCTGCGCCTGGTACCAACAAAGGGGACGTGACACAATTGGGACATGTACCACGTATTCATCATACCTTTTAACCTCGGACTGATTTCCTCTATGATCTTCATACATGCTTCAGACATGACGCAAACATGCCAGATGTCATGGTGATGTTATGCATGGTATCACTGCTAATATGCCTGTCGATAACGAACACACTCACGTATGTTAATTATGTCTATGCACAGAGCTTTGTACTTAGTGTTGACCGTTGTGTAACCTTTCTTGCATGAGAACTTCCTTATGTAAATGTATCAGTCACACCATTTCAGAACAAAAAAGGACCGTCTATAACCTCATTAACATAAGCATCCTGAACATGTTTTTTCTCAATCAGTATGATCATCATTCATTCTATGGGTGAGCATAAACACACAAAGTTAGAACAGCTTTGGTTATTTTACATCTGAAGTTTCTTTTTTCAGCTGAATATATCCTCAAGTTTAATATGTTGGGAATGGATTAAAAAGATTTACTTTTGCTTGATATCCACATTATCACATGAGTGTGCACTGCTGTCTTGTGACCTGAAAAATGTGCAAAAAAACAATACTTGCAAACTCTACATACAGTATATATGTATTACACTTGGGTATACCGAGGGGAAAAAAACACTGGAACCTCGCAGCACTGCGTTGTCTTGCCCCTCCTCCTGATGCCTATCAACTCTGACCTTTAAAGACACCATTGATCAATACAATTAAGAACAAATTACAATGTGCAACGATGCATCGATTTACACAGCTGCTACATGAGACATTTATTTCCCCGAAACCACGATGACATTTTAACCAACACAACCTCATTAAGTTACTTGTACTTTAATAAGTAAGCATTACCAAAAAAAACCTGGGTGCAGAGGCAAGCACGTTACACTATTACTATCATTAGCATCAACAAATGACAGTGACGTCAGGCCGGCGTCAGAGGCCTTTGTGAACAGAAAAACCTTCACAATAGTTCTGGAGTGGTTTTCATCTCTGCGTTGCTGTAATAGATAGCCTAGCCTAGACGTCAGTCAGATCGCTGCTGTGAGACGAGCTGCCACCAAAGGCTCTTATCGACAACACCATCATCTCACTCGCTATTCACACAACACACACAACCGCGCACGCACAAACGCACACGCGCACACACACACACACACACACACACACACACACTCACCAGCCTTGTCGTGCAATCAGGCAAACTGAGGAGGGTGATTTGAGTGGACCTGCCTAAGAAACGTGTCATTTGCGAGCCTTAACGCCTCGTCACTTATCTGGAGCCTCTCAATACAAGATAGAAAAAGCTTTTCCCCACGGCTTTGAAATATGAAAATAAATAAAAAATCCAATTATTCTGTCTTCCAACTCTCCTTCCCACTCGTGTGAAATGCTCCCTTGATTTAGATTTCCATGTTCCAAAAATGTGAGTCGATAACGTTGATAACGATGAAGGGCTTCGTTCCAGGCAACATTAATGTGCCATTAAATCAGGGACACACTCACACACGTACAATTACACTCTCACCGCACAGCACAGCAGAACATCCCATAAAGATAGTTCATCTGTTCGCCCGGGCAAATTTATATTTCATTTTCAAGTAACTTCCAAAAATATGCCTGGCATTGTTATGTGTTCGCAGCATTACCGGAAGTGAACCCCCTTCCTTTCCAGCACCATCCAAGTCGGCCAAGATACATGGCTACGTACATTAGACTTCATCGCTTCTATCCATTTTCTTATACAGCCAGAATATGGATACAAGTATGAAGGCTCTTCTTTAATACTTGATAATGCTCATGCATGGGCGGCCACAGTACTGCTGCTGTGAATCATCATTTGTTTTTGTACGCCCCGCTTACTGCTTATTTAATTCTCCGAAAATCGGTGTGAGGTGCCTCTCTCCGGGACAAAGTGCAATTATGAAAAATCTGAAATGATTCCAAGGAGATCAACAACATTGATACATTTGTGTGTGTGTGTGCTTTGTGCTAAGGTAGTCTAGCGCTCATGTGTGTATTAAGCAATATCCTGTTAGCAAGATAAATGAGATGCCCGATGCTCCGGATAATGGAAGTTGTTATTCTTTTTTGGGCAACCTGTGAATGAGATTATTTAATTTGAAAACTTGAGGAGCGTGTGAGTGTGTTTTTTTAATATAATGATATTGTACACCCGGGGTAAGGGAATCAGCAGGGACAGTGGGCAGCTGGAGACAGAGATGGACAGTGTGTTATTATCTGTTATTAGGAGTGGCAGCTCCCAAAGGGACCCACGCAACTTGACTGCTTCACACACAAACGTGGGAGCATGCACGCACGCACACACACACACACACACACACACACACACACACACACACACACACACACACACACACACACACACACAGTAGTGTTAGTTCAGGCAGGGTACGGAGTCAAGGCGGCTGTCAAACCCTGCACGTCAGCTGACAGCCAGTTTACGCCCCTAGCATCCCATTGGCCATCCACTCAAAGTGGCGCCTCAATTAAGCTGCTCTAGCCTGCCTACAGGTGCTGCTTCCTCTGCAAGCTCTTGCAACCCACCTCCACCTCCTTGTTTACTGTATTTGTCTACAATGTCATTTCTGTTGTCATTGACGCTTGTTCTGTTCTGTCCCCTAGGGGTACTTGCTGCAGCTCCCCACACCTTTCGGGATTCCATGTAGCTCATGGAGGACAGAGGGATGGCTCTCTCTGCCTTAAGCCTTCCACGTGTGCGCGTGGAGGGTGTGGAGATCCCAGATCAGAACCATACCGCCAAATATAATTACTGCAAAGTATTCTGCTAAATTGCAATAAACTTCTATTTTGACTAAAGTATTCCTGACTGAAGTGCCCTTACCCCTCCAGGACACTGACAGTTAAGAACTAACTGTTACTCACTCTCTGTCCCTCTCTATCACACAAACATATACACACTCATATAATGGTGTGCGCCTGTGTGTGTGAGTGTTAGGGGACTGGTGAGTCACCTCAGCTCTGCGGGAACGGCCCAAACCCAATCACAGACAGGCCCAAATCAACCCACCCCCAAGAGACATGCTCTCTCTCTCTCTCTCTCTCTCTCTCTCTCTTTCTTCATGCTTGTTTGTTACAGTCTCTCTCTCTCTCTTTCTCTCTCTCGACATCATCTCGTTCGCTCCCTCTATTTCGCTCGGCCATTTTCTCATTATATTCCCATTGCCATTGCTTTTATATCTTTCTCTGCATCATCCTACCCTCTCTCTCACTCTCCTCCCATCCTTTACTCCGCATCAGCTGTTTGGCTATTTCTACTCAATGTATTCATTTGATTTATACATTTTTATTTTTCATTACTTTACCCTTCCCATAAATTGGACCCTCTTTGTTTAATCTGCAGCACTATTGGCCAGATGTGTATGCAAATGTGGACTCTGTTAACGGCTGCATCTGGCCTTCTGCTCAGTCTCCCTCCCTCTGCCCTCCAGTCATCACCAATATATTAAATCTCTCCTTCTCGATCAACTCTTCTCCGTTTTTCTTAACCTCTCCTCTCCAGCAGACAGACCGGTAGTCAGACAGACAGGCAGTTGAAAGATCTATAAAATATTACGTTGAGTTTAACTTTCTATCCGTCGTGCCAAAAGGGGCTGTCACCATGGCGACAGCAGGGGGCATTGCCCACCTCGGCTATTTGAATGAATGAATGAATGAGTGCTTCTCCCGTGAGATGTTTCCATGCTATCCTGCCTGCCTGTGTGTGTGCTGTGTGTGCTGTATGTGTGTGTGTGTGTGTGTGTGTGTGTGTGTGTGTGTGTGTGTGTGTGTGTGTGTGTGTGTGTGTGTGTGTGTGTGTGTGTGTCTGTAAGAGAGTGAGTTTAAAGAGCGAGAAGGAGAGCCAAAGGGGAACAGAAAAAAACCTGATGTGTGTGTCTAATAATTGTGCCCGTTCCTTCTGTTTATGTATAACTGCGTGACAGACAGTGGGGTGCAGAACGAGGCGGATAAAAAGCAGCCCAAAATGAGGCCGTTTTGGTTTGTATCTTCCAGAAAGTTTAGAGCAATCCTTTTAAGCCGGGGATACAACACCACATGAGGAGCAATTAGGAGTGTTTTGGTAGTGAATCAGGCTTGACATCAACTTTTTATTTTTATTACATTTTTATGTTTATGTCTGTTCCCTGGCTCCCTTTCATGTCTGTCTTTTCTGTCCCTCTGTTAGTTTATGTTGTCTATATCTTTTCATGCCACACAGCACAAGCCAATCTGTGGCGCCGGTTTTCAGCTACTGTTGTGTCGGATATCAGCCAGACAAATAATGATTTTTATGAACACTCTTAATTTACCAATGAAGTTATTAATAATCTGTTCACCAAACAGCAACAGAAGACACTTTAGAACAGGGGTTCTCAAACTTTTGATAGCTGAGGGCCAATTTAGGAACCCAACATTGGACCGAGGGCCGCCGAAGGAAAAAAAATTATAAAACTGAAATAATTTCAATGGCCAGCGTCTTTGCGTCTTTACAGTTTACATGTATTGGTCAGCATCCAATACTGTGTAATTAACACATTTAAAGTAATAAATGAAGGGCTAGGTCTCATTTCAACATTGGGGAACACACATTAAAAGCGGGGGTCTGGGGGTTGTCCCCCAGAAAAATTTGAGGTTCGAACACTTCATTTTGTGCATTTTGGTTAATTTTTAAGCAGTAATTTGTGTCTTCTGTATTTATTTATGGTGGAAATGTTAAGGAAAAGACAACTCGCTCCCATTGACACACATCTAATGGAATATAAATCAAGGCACTGAGGCATTCTGTATTGCATTCAAATATTTATTCTTCTTTATTGTTCAAAACTTTCTACACATTGAAAACGTATCACCTTTTGGAGTGTTTTTTTTGTAGGACTCACTACTCATGATGCAGCAGCAGTGTTAACTATTATGACACTATACATTGGAAATAAACAGGGTGGGCTATCAGCAGTCAACTAGGCAGATAGTTCCATGGCTATCAGCAGCTAGCTAACGTTAGTTTGTTAGCTAAACTTTAGGCAAAAGAGTTAGAAACCAGATAATGTTAGCATCCATCCTTAGACACTTGACCTAATCTAATTCACCTTGAATGTGAGAAAGTGCATCGTATTAGGCTTGACAAGCTCACTATCTAACAACTTACATTGGGACCACTACACTGCCTGCTGCACTGCGGGAGGCTGACCAGCCGTCTGCAACGAGAGGCAGAGGCCAGCCGAACTTCGCAAGTTTAATAAGTGGGGAATGAATACAAACAATTAGGAGGGATATTTAAGTGTTTCGACCCCTGTACTGTTTTTACTGTTACGGGGGACGCATCCCCTCCGTGCGTTTCAATAAAAAAAATAAAAAAAAATTATTTATTTATTTATTTTTTTAATAATTCATAATTCAATGCGGGCCGCCAGATATGCTTCCGCGGGCCGCCATTGGCCCGCGGGCCGCACTTTGAGAACCACTGCTTTAGAATAAGGGTACATTAATTAACTGATAGTTAATGCTTACTTTGAATTGAATGCATGCTATATATATTGCGATATTCCGCATAGTTCAGCGAAAATGTATAAACAGAGCTGAAATACAAGTTGCTGTGTAAGATCTGGGCTGTCTTGAAAGATCACATCACATTGATAATGAGGCACGAACTCTCATTCAAATTCAAATCCCGGTAATTCCAGGCAACTAGCCATACTGCGACACATGCGATCTACATGAGCGGAGGTTGAAGTTCAAAACCTGTTTTAAACCTGCATTTATTTTTTCTATAAAATATCCATACCGTAGCTGAAGATACGATACAGATATCGATGAAATAAACGATATAATGCCGTATCGATATTTTAGCACAGAGTGTAATGGAATAATTTATTGAAAAATACTGAAAAAATGCCACAAAATCTGAAGCTATTTGGTGCGAGCGTTGACATTTCAAAGCCCATATTGGTGACACTGGATGACTGCATTCTTAATCTGTTATTCTTCTCTGTGTGTCTGTATTGCCTTCATTGTAATTGGGTGTTCTCTCAGCAGTGCTTGACGGCTGAACATGACACCATTGACTTTTCTTCAGAGCAAGTGAATTCTCTTTTTTGCTCACTCTGACTGTGCCTCAACTGTCTCATTCACCATCCTGCTCTCTCACTTCTTGTCATAGACCCAGATTATTTCACCACCGCCGTCCAACTCTATATCCCTCAGTCTAGAATCAACAACTCACACTCGCAAAACTTTCTTTTTTTCTTTGTCCTCACGACACTTCCTCTCAGCCGTCACTTCGCCTTCGACTTCATACTCCTGGCCTGCATCTCCAATCTCCACATTTCCATGTACCATCCATTATCCACTCCTCCACTCTCCTCTTTTGTCTCTATTTGCATCCCTGCCACTCTCCCACTCTCTCTCTCTCTCTCTCTCTCTCTCTCTCTCTCTCTCTCTCTCTATCTCCCTCCATTTACATTGCATTACATGGCTCTGTCCTTGGCTTTAATCTGATAAGCCTGCTATCTTGCCCGTACTGTCTCGGCGCTCATTGTGTCTTTCAATTCAATCATGTTTCACTGGCATGAAAAGAAGGCCCCCTGTTGCCAGAGCATAAACAATCCATAACAATATAGCCCATTATGGTAAATAAACAGACGTGAACAAGTCATAATGAATTTACTGCTGGAAGAAAAAGCAACAGCAAACAAAATCAGTATATATATATAATCAACATACTATGCGTTATTTCTTCCTAACCTTTAACATTGGTTACTGTTCAAATGTGTGCCACCAAAATCTAGCTTGTGTGGCTGCTGTGCTCCTGTCTGTTTGCTCAGTTTGCTTGACCTTCACTCATCCACTCTCCCTTTCTTTGCACTCCTTTGTCTATGTCTCCCTGTTGGTCCAACACATTTTGCCTGAATATACAGCCCAGACAAAAGCCCCCTCCTCCTCCTCCTCTGCATCTCTCTCTCTTCTCATTTCTCTTACCCTCCATCTCCCACTCCACTCCTTCCCGACAGACTTTATCTCCTTACTTTGCGGCACAGCTGTTGCCTGTCACTATGATTGCACCGCGTTTGTTCACGATAATTTCCGCCGTTTCACTTTCGGCATCAGCATAATAGTTATATTTATTTTCTTTCCTTGACACCCCGCTGTGTCTTTTCCCTTTTACTCTGCACTGAAATATATGCAAGGCTTCCACCTCCATCTTCCACTTTTTTCTCCCTTTACCTCTGCTGTACTCTCCCTCACTAAGTCTGTCTGTCTCTCTCTATCTCTCAGTGCAGTATTGAAATACATGGTTGACCACAACATTCTGACAGGTCCACTGCTCAGCCAGTCCCTGTCCAAATCAGAATCCCGGTGAGCCTATGTGTGAATTGATCTGTGCAAAATCTATTTTGCTTGCCCACTTAAGCACCTGTTAGAGCATATGCAAGAACAAACGGGAGGTGTATGTGCTTGTCCATTGTGTGCGTGGCATTGGTTTAGTGTATTTGCATGTGTGTGTGTATGTCTATGTGTATGTGTGTGTGTGTTTCTTCTTTTCAATTGTGTGAGTCAGATAGCCGTCTCCCGCCTCTTGGGATTGGACATGTGTGAAGCTATGACCCCTCAGTCTTCATTAAGCCCTGTCCAGCTGTGCATGCATGTGTAAATGAGTGTGAGTTTTAGCTTGTGTGTGTGAGTCTATGTACTGTATGTATGGCAGAGTGTGTTATCCTCCTTCGTCATAACCCACCCCTCATTCCCCTACACCCCTCTCCCCCCCCCAGCCCGAGTGCTCCCTCCTGGGCAATCATTTCTACCTCCACCTGGCTTACTCTTCCTCTTCCTGTATAAGAGCTATTAGGCCAGCCCTTGCTTTTGCCCTCCATCAAAAATGTGCTGTCAGATAGCTGGAGTCACATAACACACACACACACACACACACACACACACACACACACACACACACACGGCCAGAACTGACACTTATTACATCCACACAGGCATGTGATGTTCTGTGCTGGAATACAGAGATAAATAGATAGACGGGAGATTGACACAGGAAAAGGCAAAGCTATTGATAACAGTCATGACAACACGGTTAAGACACGCCGGGGGAATTTGAATTGAAATTGATTTTTTTCAACAACATATTGAAACCGTGGGTTGATTTGATTACCATAACATTATAAACAGCATAATACTAAATACAAGACTGCCCCTCTAGACAGTCAGCGCATTTGCTCTATCAGGCACCATTCTACAGGCAGGTTGAGATTTGAAGCTACACTGACCCCTGGTGGCGAGACTGACAACAACAGCAGAATTGTAGGTTTTTCTGTCATGCTAAAAATATCTCTATGCATCTCCCTGAGAAGGCAGTTTATTCAAAAGATGTCAGATGAACACCAGTGGGGCTAATTTAGAAGCAGGAATTATGGGACATGTTCTTGCCAAAAAATAAACTAGGTCTTTTCTGTACTTGTCTATTGCATTTTCAGAACGTCTTTATTATGTCTGACTCCCGGGCTGTGTGCTCACAATCCTTCCGACTGTCCATTTCAATTGCACTGGCATCTGTTGCTACCTGCCTATCTTCCTCCCTGACAGATAACTCTCTCTCTCTCTCTCTCTCTCTCTCTCTCTCTCGTATACCACTGCTCTGTCTGTCTGTCTTGCTCATCACGTTTGCCTAGAGATCTTTGGCTCCATGTGGGCAGCCAAGCAGAAACTCACAGCCTCTGACTTCCCTTTGTGCTGAGGGCTCATCAGAAGAGCTATACTGTATATGTGCACAGAAGAGAGGTGCAGGTTAAGTTAGCACGGGAGTCCTCACACTTGAATTCCTATCACACACACACACACACACACACACACACACACACACACACACACACACACACACACACACACACACACCTTTTAACATCAGCGACTCCATCTGAGTTAAATGTTCAGCAGGTCGTAAACTTGAGAATTGCTTCCAGGCTTCCCATAAGCTTACAGGAGGAAAAATGTGTGGATAAAATAAAAGGGCTTAGGCTGCACAAATATAACATAGGACTATGGTGGTTGTGACCCCCATCTACTTTTATAGATCTTATCGGCTATATGTGTGTGATATACTATACCATGTGAAGGGGGTGAACGCAATTCACAACTCTCTGACCTGATGATGCTAAACAAAGGTGTGTAAATGGACAGTGTTTAAAGGCTAAGCTTAGTTACACACACACACACACACACACACACACACACACACACACACACACACACACACACACACACACACACACACACACACACACACACACACACACACACACACACAAGCAAACAAACAAACAAACAAACAAACAAACACACACACACACACACATAGATTAAAAAGAACGTATAAAGTGGAAATATGGCAGGTAGGCAGACAGGTGTATGACCAGATATGAAGTAGGCTACTAGGCAGACAGAGAACTGGATCACAATAATTGTACAAGCTTGCCAAAAACAACTAGAGACAGCAGAGTGGGGGCAATGCTCCCAGGTCATTCTAGCTTTTATCACATTTAATCAGTTGGTTTTGGTTCTATCCCTTTGGGGAAATCTAAATGCAAGGCAGGTCTTGGCCTTGTAAGCAAACTTTGGTGTAGCAAACTGTGTGGTTTCCTGGGAGTAAACAAGCACACATCGCAACGTTTACGCTTATGAGGAAAAATGCTTATGTTGACATCTGGGAGCAATTTGTCATGGTTGGAAAAACTGATAACACCAAATATAACTAAAGGGTAAAACATTTATTCTTGACTTTTTTCAAATATTGCCACGGTAAGTATATCAATCTTCACTCCCTCTGCCAAACTACCTCTGGTTGTAATGACAAAACTTCCCATGTTAGATTATGTTGACATATGGCGCTTTTCCACCGCACATGTAGCTCTACTCGACTCAACTCGACTTAGCTCAACTTGGTTTTGGTAGCAGCACGGGTCGTTTTCCAAATAGTAGCCTACCTCCTGAACGTGGGCGGGGTCGTCACACAAAGGGGCAGAAAGCCGACTCCGGAGCCAAGTAGCAAAGTAGAAATTATGAGCAGTTGTTGTACTATTAACTGAACCAACCTCCAAAAATACGGATGGAAAATGTTTAAGGAAAACCACCATTGTATCTGTTTGCTAATAGAAGTAGGAGAATGTTGCGACCGGCCATTGAAAGGGAGGATTGGTGTCCCAATGTGTGACTCAGCCACTCAATCAGCTGTAGGGATGCGTCACGTAAATCCCTTGGCACATAAACAAGGACAGCATAAAGTTGACTGTTTTGTGCTTGTTTCAGGATACGTGTTTGCAAATGCAAGTCGTCTCTCAGCCTGAATATTTTATTGAGGTAATCGGTGCAGTCCGAGGCTTGTAATGTAATCGCTCGCTATCATTTCTGTCCCAGCTGGCTACTATAGGCTATAGCTGCTAGCTGCCCTACATGTCTCCTCTCGTGTCGTGTACAGTATGTTAAAGTAATATCCTCAACAACCAACACAACTAGGTGAGCTTAGCGAATATATGGACTTTTAATTAAGTTTTTTCGGATCTGCGATGCAAATCAAATGAAAGAGAGCCAGAGAAGGCTGCACGCGGCGAGACAAAATACACTTGAAAAGTCCCGGAGAGTTTGGGAGAATATACAATAGAATGAAGCCGGGAGTCTCAGGCCCATCAGTGGCCGGCAGTATGCCGACGTCACCTTTTAGCATCGGCTCAGCTCACTTGGAACTAAGAGCGAGGCAATACCAAAAAAACAGCCGCTACCAGGTACAAGGTACCATGATTTTGCGGAGAAAACGCCAAAAGTGGGAGTTGAGTCGAGTCGAGTTGAGCTGATACCACGCAGTGGAAAAGCGCCAATAGTAAGCTGTATAGACCAGTATGCAAGGCCTCATTCCAAAACTTGACCTCCTCTATCACTCTGCCATTCAAAAATAAATACTGTGAAGCATCACTCAGGGCTGCTGCAGCCAGTGACTGGAACAGCCAGTGACTGGAACAACCTACACAAAACACTCAAACTGGCCACTCTCGTCCCTCAGTCAGCTTTCAAGAACTCTTGTGGACATTCTCACTGACACATGCAACTGCTCACCCCCCACTAACATTCTCCCTTTTGTCTGTAATTTAGAATTTGTTCTTAATGACATGCCTTGTTAGATAAAGGTTAAATAAAAACTCTATAGATTAAGATTGGTGTTGAACTTGTCTACTTCTGAGGAGGACTTATACCAAACTTGCAAATAGACGGAGCGAATTGTGACTTCTTTTAGTCCATGCTCTCTCGCACCTAGGAAGTGTGAGCTTCAATGTACAAGATGGAAAACTGCAATTACATAGACGGTTCCACTCTGGTGAGTAAAAAGAGCAGAGGAGTTTTTGACAAGGTAATTACAGAGCAGCTTGTAAGGCATGTTTTGCTCAGTTGCATTGAGCAGAAATGCCATAACGTCATCAGTTTAAATCTGTAGATGGCTTCCTCTAAGAAAAGTGAATAATGAAATGTGACAGGGAGAGAGACCTGGGACAATCAATCATGTTAAATGTACTTGCTGAAAGATTATTTTCAGAAGCCCGAGATGGATAACTTGTCTATAAATATCAGACAATCACTGCGAAATATCCACCATCAGCAGACTCACGGATGAACTCAAATGAGGGAAGGTGGCTGAAGCTTTGATGTTCAGATCGATGTGTAGCAGGACTTTGTTGGATGGGTCGCTCAATTTACAATGACATTGATATGAAACAAAAACAACTTCTCTTTATAAAATGCTACGGTAAAACAAAACTGGTAGTGGAGTCTAAAACTTTTGGGACAGTTTTGCCCGACAGTGTCGTCTCTACTAGACTCGCGTGTTGCTCTCACAGCCATATTGAGGTGAAATTATAATGATAAAAAAAAAAATAATAATAATAATAATAGGCCGAGAAATTTTGCCTCAAACCCCAAACCCCCACCCGCCATTTCATTTATACCGACATTTTTTCCCACATTGATAATTCTTCATGTCACTTGCCAACTCACTTTAAAATTAAAATAGTCAAAAATAGTTGTGTTTATGGGGGAGATATACATCGAGGAGGAGTGGATCATTCTTCTATGTTACGTGGAAAAGACAAATTTCCAACCCATAACTTTGTTAAAGCGTTGACGTAAAACCACACGTTTGCTGTAAATTTGAGCGATTCAGCATTCTCCAAATTCGACAAAATAATGGGATTACCAGCATCAGGCCTGAGGAAAGAATAAAATTAGATCTTTTCCCACTGATAAAGCTTCACGGATTTAATAAACCCAGCAAACGGCCTCATCAAAGAGAAGACATAAGCCGATTTGTATTGTCCTCCTGGGGATTTCCTTGTTCTAGAAATTATAGTGACAGAATACCTAAATCAGACACTTATGACATGAATTCCTTTTCCTTTTTTGAAGTCAACTCGGATATAAAATGACCTGACTAAGCCATCATATAACTACACACGAGGACATCCATAATCCTCCAACAGTGGAGAAAAATCTATTTTCACCCTCTATTGTTATGTTCACACACACACACACACACACACACACACACACACACACACACACACACGCACCATAAGAACGATGTCAGAGTGAGGGGGCTGTCCCATACCACACCACTCAGAATCTTTAAGATTTTGGTGCCTTGATTAATGGCAGTGCCCAACAGGTGAACTGGTACCTCTCCAGCTACCAGTCCAAACTCCAAAACTGTCCCCACCGTCTGAGCTATGGCCTTTAGAAAGAGTTTGAACATGTTCGTTGTGACAGTGTGAACACACACATTTTCTTGCCAACATTTTCTTTCATCATCCATGATTTACTCACGTGGTGAAGGCGGGATTGTACTTGGCTCCCAGGTAGTAGGAGTAGAGGTTGAACATGCCGATCATGAAGGCCACAAACACCATGATGAAGATGACCATGAACTTGAAGATGTCCTTGACGGTGCGCCCCAGGGAGATCTGCAGCGGGCCGAAGCTCTCGTTGGCCGGCAGGATGTAGGCGATGCGCGAGAAGCTCAGCACCACAGCAATGGCATACAGGCCTTCAGAGATGATCTGAGGGTCTGAGGGCCGCCACTTGTTCCTGGCTAGAAGAGGAGAAGAAAAGAATGATAGAAAAGTGGGTTAAGAGTGGGTTAAGAGTAAGTGGTTAATGTGAATGAGCAGGAGTGGAATCCAAACCAGATACTGTTGAGTAATTGTTGGATTTTGAAGGGCTAATTTGCCCATTGGGACAATAAAATAAGGCAAGGCAAGGTTGTTTGTAAAGGAACCTTTCATACACGGACGCAATTCCAAGTGCTTGAAATTAAATATTTAAGGGGGAGAGAAAAATAAATAGATGAAGAAAGGATGGAGAGAATAATTGAATACCATGGATGTACACAAAGGAATAAACAGAGCGTACAAATGAATATAATGACTTCATAACAGCAGAGGGAATATTGTGGAGCCATAAACTACGGTCTCTCTTTTAAGTTTTATTAATACAATTGCTCATTTTAGTTACCGTAGAGGCAGAGGTAAAAAATTAATGTCTTCAGTGTATTTTGAAAGGTAACAACAGTAATTAAGCTAAAATAAGCAACATCAAAATAAGTGGTTAAGATTTCACCTAGTAAACATCTTCCCACTCAATACAATCTAATGCATTGGGAATGTAAGTGTAGTGCTTTGATGGAGGGGGAGGTACAGTGAGGAGATGGATTAAGTGGGAGCGTATCAATGTTCCCAGGGCTCAATGGGATACTACAGTATGTCAGGGGGGAAAAGAATTAGGCTTACTTACTATGGCAAGTTAACACATTGTGAATGCTTCATGAATATCAAGTGAGTGTTGGTTACTTAAGAACTGTATTTTATACGCAAAACCATATTTCACTTTCTGTTCCAATGGAATATGACATTAATCAAAAGTCTCATTTGGTGCCATATAAATCTGGAAACATTAAGCCCTGTGAACATCGGGATGACCCCGATTAAGTGAGGATGGATAGAGAGGTTGGAAAAATAGAGACAACATGTTGGAGACGTCTGGCGAGCAAAGAGAAAGGAATAAATGAATTGTAAAAGAAAGGACAGAGAGAGAGGACAAGAGGGAGAAACTTAGAAGTAGAGCTAGATTTTAAAAAATATACCCAAAAGAGAGATAAATAATAGTGAATAATACTCTCAATTTCACATATATTCTGTGACTATCCAGGCCAACGACTACGTATGTCATTCACAGTGTGAGCACTTATGTTGCAGCTTTGGAGGCATATGGAGAACAGCGTATGGGGATAATAATAACTGACACTCTCTCTCTACAGTAATATGCAGTGAAGTAATGTATTTATTTACTGACATGTCATGACTGAGTCGCACCACTAGAGGACAGCAATGATGAAGGTTCCTATAGTTGGCCACATAGGAAAGTCCTGTGCAGCCTGCAAGTAGGTTTTAATAATGTCCATTATAGAGGAGTTTAAGCTTAGAAAAAGCTTGACATTTTCTTTGATATAGAAGTTTTCCTGATTTGTCTAATATGCTGATGCTTTATTTCCAATAGAAGACTGATAGAAAAAGGGAAGGTAGGTATTAATAATTGCAAAGGGAAGTCATTTAATATTGCGTGCAAAAATATGTGTGACGTACACAGCAATGCCATTTTGATATAAATGACACATACACTGTCATTTGTTAGTGTCAGCTATTACCATTTCTACACACACACTCATCTGATGTGCTCCTCCTTATCAGTCGCTGATGAAGCACAGCCAGGATTCAAGCACCTCGTGACAGCGTTTTGCATTTTATCATGTGGTGTCAAATTGGTCTTTCTGGGGGAAAATAGTCTGGTAGATAAGACGTGGAGCAGTTCAACATTTTGTGAGCCAGGAATAAACAATTTTTTTCAGATTAAAAGAAGATGAATTGGATAGTTACAGTGGCTAGCGAAAGCATTCATATCCCTTGAGATTTTCCACATTTTGTAACGTTACAACCACATACACACATTTATTTCATTGGGATTTTATATGATGGACCAACACACAGTGGTGCAAAATTGTGAAGTGAAATGAAAATGAAACATGTTTTCCAATTTTTTTTATGAATAGAAATCTGAAAAATGTGGCGTGCATAAGTATTCAGCCCCCCTGAGTCAATGCTTTGTAGAACCACCTATTGCTGCAATTACTGCACAAGTATATTGGGGTATGTCTCTACCAGCTTTGCACATCTACAGACTGACATTTTTGCCCATTCTTCTTTACAAAATAGCTCAAGCTTCAGATTCAGCATCAGATTGGATGGAAAGCGTCTGTGAACAGCTATTTTCAAGTCTTTCCAGATATTCTCAATTGTATTTAGGTCTGGACTTTGACTAGACTATTCTAACACATGCCTATGTTTTGATCTAAACCATTCCATTGTAGATCTGGCTGTATGTTTAGGGTCATTGTCCTGCTGGAAGGTGAACCTCCATCCCACTCTCAAGTCTGTTGCAGACTCTAACAGGTTGTGTGCCCTGTATTTGGCTCCATCCATCTTCCCATCAACTCTAACCAGCTTCCCCGTCCCTGCTGAAGAACAGGACCCCCACAGCATGATGCTGCCACCACCATGTTTCACAGTGAGGATGGTGTGTTCAGGGTGGTGTGCAGTGTGAGTTTTCCACCACACATTGCATTTTGCATTAAGGCCAACAACTTCAATTTTGGTCTCATCTGACCAGAGCACCTTCCTCCAACCCTTGCCACAGCATATTCAGATGAGACCAAACTTGAAGTTGTTGGCCTAAATGCAAAATACAATTTGTGGCGGAAAACTAACACTGCACATCACCCTGAAGACACCATCCCTACCGTGAAACATGGTGGTGGCAGCATCATGCTGTGGGGGTCCTTTTCTTCAGCAGGGACAGGGAAGCTGGTCAGAGTTGATAGGAAGATGGATGGAGCCGAATACAGGGAAGAAAAACCTGTTAGAGTCTGCAAAAGACTTGAGACTGGGTGGAGGTTCACCTTCAAGGAGGACTACTGCCCTAAACGTACAGCCATATCTACAATGGAATGGTTTAGATCAGGGGTGTCAAACTCATTTTCACAAAGGGCCGAATTACGACATGATAATCACACGAAGGGCCAGACATGTCGCTTACTGACATGCCTTCTTTTTAATCCAAAACTCAAACAACATATCTAGGTATATAACCTGCGTACATACGAGGCATAGGCTAGATTTTGTTTACATATTTTGGGGGACAAATTATATGTGGGGGGTATGGGGGTGCTCCCCCAGAAATTTTTGTGCGTCAAACACTTAATTTCCTGTATTCTGGTGGATTTTTCTGTGTTGGTTTTCTGTGCCTTTTCTGCGTCAATTTATTGTGGAAATGTCTTTATTTTTGTAAAGGAAAAGACAACATTCAGGTTCCTGGTGAAACAAATATAAAGGACTATAATGCAGTAAGGCTCTCAGGCATCCTGGATTGAGCCACAATATGTTTTCTCTTGGATTTTTCTAAACTTTCTGCACATTCAAAACATATCACGTTTTTAAATTTTATTTTTTTATAGGAATCATGACCCAGCACCAGTGTTAACTATTTATGACACTTTACATTGGTAATGAAATGCAAAGCCACCATTGGAAACAAAAGGGGTGGGCTATCAGCGGGTATCTATCTAGTTAGTGAGCTATATTGTAACTTCAGGCAAAAGTTAGAAACCAGATAATGTTAGCATTCATCCTTAGACAGTTGACACAATCAATCATCATATTAGCATGCTATTTAGCCCCATAGATTGGCCTATTTACAGCCATTAGAAAACTGACATCTTTTCTTCAATGCAAATTCATCAATTCATGGCTTAAAATCCTGAGCTGTGGAACTTTCAGCATACATTCCTAGTGGTAAGCTATGCGAGTGTCCTAACGGTTGGGAGCGTGTGCGACGTGCCAATATGGCACAGGCTCCACATGAGAAAAAAAAAAAAAAAAATCATGATTTTTTTTTTTTTTTTTTGCGGGCCAAATTGAATGGAATTGCCGAATTGGTTCGCGGGCCAGATTAAATATTGAAACGGGCCAGATTTGGCCCGCGGGCCAGAGTTTGACACCCCTGGTTTAGATCAAAGCATAGTTATGTGTTAGAATGGCAAAGTCAAAGTCCAGACCTAAATACAATTGAGAATATCTGGAAATAATTGAAAATAGCTGTTCACAGACACTTTCCATCCAATCTGACGCTGAATCTGAAGCTCGGGCTATTTTGCAAAGAAGAATGGGCAAAAATGTCAGTCTGTAGATGTACAAAGCTGGTAGAGACATACCCCAATAGACTTGGAGCTGCAGGGCTGTACAGTGCGACAGTTTTGATCGCATTTGCTACTGAAATTGATCACGTGCGATGATGAATACAAATCCATTCGCACTCCTGCGACAGGTTGATAATGAGGAGAGGCTGTCTTTGAAACACAGAGGAGCGCTGCACAACACTGCTTAGAGGGCTCTACATTAACACTGCGGGTAAATGAGTCTTAGGCAAGTAAGTTATTGAGTCCACCCTTCACTTTGGCTGGTGAAAGATATGTGCTCTCGGGATCTGTGCTCCTGCAGCGATTCTAGGTAGGCTATAAAAACTTCACCAACGGCAATTACCCTAAGGAGACGGCACATTACCGCAGTTAAGTTAGCGCGTGTACAAACAGAACATTTCCTGTGCGCCTTCACATTAAAAGCCTGTTACTGGCCAAACGTGAGTTGACTTTTATTTTGAAGCCGGTAAGAGCAGGAAGTTAGCGCTTTTTTCTAGCTTGAAAGGCAACTCATTCAGCTGCAGCGAGCAGTCAACAGTAGCCTAGTCTATTTACAAAGTTTTAAATAACCCACTGAAAAGCTACTCCCAACACATTCACAACAACCTATTTAATTTATCCTAAATTGTACCAATATGTATACTTATTTATTTAATAGGCTATGTTTAATGTTTTAAAGTTTGGTTTTAATTAACAGAAGCAATTGGCAGGTTAGATTCTTTTTTCTAAATTGCAATCAGTGCACCCCTATTCATTTTTCCATAATTATTACTACACACACTAGGATATAATATGAGTTGAGAATCTCAAATGAGACCAAGATGACATGCTCAAAGGTAATTAGAGCGAAATGCAAGGGTTAAGGTTATGCAAGTTTTCGATCATACTTTGTGTGCTACCAAATTTATTTTTGTGCTACTGAATTTTTTTGCTTGCTAGCACCAGTGCTACCACCTAAAAAAATAAGCGTACAGCCCTGAGCTGTAATTACAGCAATAGGTGGCTCTACAACGTATTGACTCAGGGGGGCTGAATACTTTTCACACTTGTCAGTTTTTTGTGTGTGGTGACAAAATGTGGAAAAGTTCAAGGGAGATGAATACTTTTTCAAGCCACTTTATCTGCAGTATCGATAGTCACTACTATGGCGACGAAAACAATTCAGGATATCTAATCTTTGGGAAATGTGGTGCGAAACACACCAAAGAATTTAGTAAACTAAAAAAAAAAAGAACGCCAAGATATCCTCAAATTTTAAAAGCTGTACTACGTAACTACTGTATCTAACAGGAATTGGTGGTCTTGCTCTGCCATGTCTTAATAATTAGCGGAATAGCTATCCAAAGTGTGTTGCTGTATTTATTTTTGTCGCTTGTGATACATATCCGATTTCACGTTACTTCGTCAGTGCCTGTGTGATTCTGGAGTGAATGCGCATGTGGGACAGACAGTAGAGAATCAAAATAGTGATTAGAGGAAGAGTCTAGTCTACAGTAGTTACATTCGATTTAAATGGAATGGTTATTGTGGACAAAAATGATAATATAAAAAACAATATATGTAATAAAATAAATCTCACACATCTGTAGTATGTGTAATACCGCTAAACTTTACTAACATTGTTTATATTTGTATTCCTGACGCAAACAGGCTTACCGAAAGTGAAGTAGGCGACTTCTTCAGGCAGATAGGCGTCCTTGAGGTCTTGGTCCGGTACGTGCATGTCCACATACTGCTGGGCCTTGGTGGCCTTGAGGAAGGCCATGAAGCGCGCCGTGTAGGACGCAGCAAAGATGGACAGCATGCCAAAGTCTAGAACGTTCCACAGGTGCATGATGTACTCTCTTGGCCCGTCGCTCCAGATCTCCTTACACTCCAACCAAATCATACCTGCACACACACACACACACACACACACACACACACACACACACACACACACACACACACACACACACACACACACACACACACACACACACACACACACACACACACACACACACACACACACACACACACACACACACAAATTCAATTAAATTAAAAATCTTTGTCTATCACATAGTGACAGAAAATTTCCTTCAGTTTGTGGCTCAAACAACATCAAAACAACACATGGAGATAAAGATTCTCTCACAGGCACCCGTCAAAACACAAACGAGTTAATTCATGCACAGACACGCTCACAAATAAACATGTACAGATGTTGACAACAAAAGGCCTTTAATTTATACTAAAACACTCAGTGATCCCCACTTATGGCTCTGGTGCATACACACACACAGCAACTTTATATTCCTCCTACGCAAAAACAGTCATCCTCTATTTGCAGCCAAAACAAGGAGAAAATTGCTAAGTGAAAAAGGCTATCCGATCAGCATCGTCTCTATAACAATTACGGTGCCTTCAAAGCACGCCGCTGAAATTACAAATAGCCAGCTCGACCTGAACCAACACTCACCGCACACACACACGCACACACACACGTACACGAGCACCTGCTGCCGCCAAATTACAACGGCAAATGGGAAAGAATGGTGCCATTACACGTAAACAAATAAAAAAAGAACCATATGTGCGTCAAAATATACAAACCACACATATAATGTTATTATATATTAGTGTGTGTGTGTGTGTGTGTGTGTGTGTGTGTGTGTGTGTGTGTGTGTGTGTGTGTGTGTGTATGTGTGTGTCTGTAGATGAAAGGAAGAACATCAGCAGATGGGAGCCAGCTGGGGTCTGACAGATATTGCCATGGGCGAGTCATGTTTTGAGTTTGTTTTTCTGTCCTATCTCCCTGGTTCTTCATGCCTGTCTCCCTGTATGAGACGCACGCAATGGATATTGTTTAGCGAGAGACATTATCCCGCTTACTACACCGCTAATAACCTAATTAATTAATTAATTAATTAATTAATTAATTAATTAATTAATTAAATTAAATTAAATTAATATTGTTTTAGGTTTGTTTTTTATTGATTTAGATTTATTTCTTACGGTACAAAAAATAGTCCGCTACAATCACAACTTCCTCCATAGCAACGGTAACTATAAACTTACTCACGTCGTCTTGACTGGAGTCTTTTCAGACTTTAACCATGACTCATGAAGTTTCCTGCTTTACTGACACATTCAAAGAAATGTTGGTAAAGTATTAAACTTTTCAAATGAGTAGTAGGCCTAACTGTTTTTAAAAGTCTGTCAGTGGATTGATATGGCAGGAAGTGATAGATCAGAACAATGTCTGTAGGTCCATAGCAATGGTAAATTATCATTAACAGTGGGCATTCAGTATCGATAAATAATTGCCCGTAGAATGCAGCAATTGACCAATCAGAACACAGCATGTATCAGAACCGTGCAATATATATATATATATATATATATATATATATATATATATATATATATATATATATATATATATATATATATACATATATATATATATATATATATATATTGCACGGTATATTCTTCCTCTATTACATCTTCACTACAACCTCTCGGGTCGAACTCCCAAAATGTCCCTCTTGCTTATCGTTAGCACCCAGCATGACCACTGCTTAATCATGTCTGGCCTGTGCTGCATTCAGCTAAGCAAACTCGTGTTTGATCTCAGGTAGATAAAAGAGAATAATTTGTTGTGTTTCATCCACTCGGTTGGTTCATGGTGATGCGGCATTACTCTTAAATTCTGCCTCATATCAAAGTCAGGCGGACTCTTTTCAGGGACATTACTGAATAACGGGGAAAGGTGCTGAGTACTTTAAAAGGATACTTTATAACCTTGGTAGAAACATCTTCGTAGCCCACTGTTTACTTGCATGTTGATAAACTACATCCATTCCATATTGATTCAAAAGTCAACTTAAAAAGCAAATCCCAGAACACTCTTTACCCAAGGTTGTTTCATATCAAGGAGGGAGAATCTGCCAGGCCTGGTCAGTGGACCGTCTTACATCAGTTTTTTCATTTTTTTTTAATTGGCTGGATGTGCGCAGAATTTTCAAAAACACACTGCCACAGAGAAGGTGCGACTCACCCAACACCCACTTCATGATCAGCATCTCAGTCCAGGAGAACTGTGTGGTCTTGACCCTGAAGACTTGTCTGGGGTGGTCGGTGATGGTCTCGTTGGGCAGATTCTTCACGCCCTCGAAGCGGTCTGACGCGTTGATGACCAGCAGGCCCAAGAAGGTGGTGAAGGACACAGCGTGGGCCACAAACTTCATGAAGGGGCTCCGCAGGATCTGACCAAGCTGGGAAGAGACAAGATCGAGGATAAAGTAAGTGTGAGGGAATGTTTTAGTATTTAGTCAATATTAATGTTAAAGATGACTTGTGTGCCTGTCTAGATTTTTTAGCTCAGCTGTATAGATAAAGTCTCGACTCCTTAGACTCCAGAAGTTTATGGTTCACTGTGTTCAGCTCTGACCCAACACATTGGAACGCTTGGTGCCCGAGCCGGGGAGGTGTTAGAGAGAGCACAAGGTTAATACACTGCTCTCAGGAAGTGTCTGTCGGAACTGAATCGCAAGTCACCCGAGTTTCAGTCTGGTTCTCCTTGGCCAAGCCTGTAAGTTCAGTAAGCGGAATGGTCAGTTTAGCTAACTTCCTGTCACTGACTGCAGTTAGCAGTCCCCTCCCTCGTCCCCACGTCACCACATTAATGCACTGCGGTCTTCAAACAGCAAGTTGTCAAGCATCATCTCAGATAAGTAAGGGTGATAAAACATGATAAAAACCATCAAAACAGACATTGGGAAGGATTTTTACCTGCGCCGCCATTGTAGGCACATAAACATTCACACAACTGTCGCTCTGCGCGCGTGCACCGGCACAATACCAGTGCCTGTTGTCGTAAAGATCTGTGCTTGCGCATGCTGGCTGAGCGTGCATTTGTTTAGGTAGCGAGTGAAAGAAAGACTGCCGGAAAATGAGGTTATGTATGTATTTAGTATTGGTCAAAGACTTCACAGAGAGAGAGAGAGTAATATGACAACCCACGAAAATACATCAGACATTATAGCTTGTCAAGTAATTGTGTTCACTGGCGCTTGCCAACACAACAGCAAAATGAGTTTGTGTGCCAGGGAATTAGGCTGTAGATTCATGTTTGAATAAAACTGAAGCCAAATAGACCATCTGTTTTTATTTACAGAGATAACGCAGTGGTCATGATTTGTGTTGAATTTCTGAGATGTGGGTCCTAATAGATCAATATCAGAAAAGCACCACTACACAACCTTCTTAGTGGACAAACAGCAGCTGTTGCAAATCATTGATATGTTTATCCACTACTGTTTCAGCAAACATAATTCTAGAGAAACTAGCCAAACAATCAAACAAGTAGTGTTCAACATACAACAACAGACACAATAATACTCACACACATACACACACTTCTGACCCCATTATTGAGAGCCCAACATTTGCCACTCTGTGAACCCGCTGTGTTCAATATTAACTTACCCACAGGACACCTCTGCTCTCGGCATGCGCTGTAACACATCGGATATAATAGCTTTCCCCATGCCACACAAACTAACTAAAGCACGTGGGAAGAGGTTGTCTGATAAATCTTAACCCTGCAAAAAAAAACTCCTCTAAACCTGCTCCTGACGCTGGCCTTCTTGATTTATCCCATCTGGAGCGGCTGATCCATTTCACCCGTCAGCCTCTCAACACGTGGGTCAACCTAGATCAGGCCCACTGCTGTGTGGAAAGACAGCAAACCCCACTAGGATTTATTTATTTTTATCAGTAAGATGGTGACAAGAGCTGATTTTCACACTGGCAGCAGGCGCGTGAAGAGTAAAAAAGCAGAGGTTTGGTGTGAAATGGAAATTCCCCTTAAAGCTGCTGTGTGCCCTTCACTGTTCCTTAACATCTTTCCATCTGGGAGAACCAGGGTGTGCAGACCAGCATCCACTCTGAATAATGAGTTATCAAGATATGAGCAAAGGCCTTGTGACCACACTTTGCAGCATCACTCATGTCCACTTTGTTTAAATGGCAATAGATTAAAGGGGACAAAAAAGGTCTCTTTTGTCCTTCTCTCCCCTTGTCTCTTCCGTAACACACACACCGATCAGTTATGCTTGCATTAATGATTAATTGATCATGAGCATATCCTTGGTGTGACAGTTGGACAGTCTTTGATCGAGTGACCTGGGTTTGAATGAATCTCCCAAGATATAACAGGGACAAGTTGAAAAAAAGGCTAAGAAAAGGAAAGAGATTCAGGGGGGGGAAACTCAGGAAAATCTTGACACAGTAACAAAATAATCAACAAATCAAACAGTGGGGCTATTGCTTTATAAAATAATAATTCCCTGACTTCAGCATAGAGCTTGTTTCCATTGCCAGGCAATTTTTTCACCAATCTCTTGTTTCTTTGTCTTATTCTATATGTTTAATCTATTATCTGTCACTCAGAGAACGACTGAAGCGTATTCATGCGTGCACCTTCCAATGCAGGCCTGGCCCCCATCACTCTCTGATGTCTTCATTCCCCTTTCACCTCTTTTCAATCTTTAAGAAACACTCAATATCAGATACGCATCTGTTTTTCACCCTCTTTAATGACTTATTTACGAAAATGTCCATATCTCTCCCTGGATGATGTGACATGTGATATATTGGATGGGGTTTTGATGGCGGTTTGTTGTGATGGTTTGTAAATTGATATTATGTATGATCGGTGAGAGACGAAGCGGAACAAAATTGCGAGATTAGCGTCAGGTGGAGGAGGGCACGCAATCAACCCAAACACATCAGGGCTTTCTATGATGCAGCCTGCTTCTGTCTTGATGTATTATTTCCCTCACTTGCATTTATTTTAATTTTTTTTACCATTCTAATCATCCAAATGTATTTTGTGTTCCCTATTTGTCTCTGTTGAGATGCCATCATATTGCAATTAAGGCAGGCATTAAAATCCATTTTGTCTTGTGTCAGTTATTAGCTTGGTTTTAATTGTTTTATTATTATCCCACTCCATCTGCAGTTCTGCCTTCCTCTCACATCTCAGATGTCTAGTTTCAATATTTAACTGCTCCTTAATATTATGTAAGTGATAATCAAACAAATAGACAAGGTGCTTTGAATCCCATATTCATTTGGTTTTACTCCACCCTGCTAACTTTTTAACCCCTCTGCTCTTTCAGCTGCTTAAGAAAGTGGCAGACTATGACACACAGGCTGATCGATGGATTGATTCAAAATCACATATAATCGTACAGGCACCATGCAGACACGAACACATCCACACACATTAACATACACAGGTGTTTCCATGTCTCACTGACGGAGACTCTCTCAGCGTTACTGCTTTTTCGTGCACTTCAGAACAGCCAAAATAACTAATTAAAAAGTCATACAGAACATGAATCACCCAAAGGTTCTCAACGATGTTTTGAAAGTCAACCCTAGTACACACCACTTGATGATGAGGTGGAGGATTAACCTCGGTTGATGAGCAGATTTGCAAACAGTTCCCGAGTGTTTGGCCCCTTTCACATTGCATCACTTAACAGATTATAATTTGCTTGATGGAGTATTAACCTTTCGTGAGGATAAGCGCTGATTTAGATAGCATGGCCTTATAGCTAACTCTCACAGTTACATTAAGTTGCGGGGCTCGGGTGTTGTGTGTGTGTGTGTGTGTGTGTGTGTGTGTGTGTGTGTGTGTGTGTGTTTGCGCGCATATGTGCGTCCATACCTTGCTACATGGCACTATCCAGTAGGCAATAGCCAGGAATGGTAGACCTACAGCGACCCCCAGCACCGTCCCACACTTCACCCCGACGGACTGCTGCCTTAGATCGGGCAGGTTCTCGTACCAGATAGTCAACAGCTGCTGCTGGCAGTTGGGATGGGCAACGAACTGCAGAAAGAGAGGGACAAGACTATTAAATCAACGGAAAACAAGGAAGAAAGGATGGGGGGCACAGGGCACAGAGAGTGAGAGAGGAGTTATTAGCAGCCATAACAGTTATAGAAGTAATTTGCTTTGCTTTCCCAATCTTTGTAAAACATTGACGTTTTTTTCGGACTGTTTAAGAGGTCCCTCGGGGAATCTTTAAAGCAGTAGCGCATTAAGCAAACACATTAACACTGCAATGGGCCAGTAGTCACAAATATTTAACAGACTGACAGCAGAGGCATAGTTATCTTGTGATTCTATATTTTTAGCAGCAATAAAAAAGAAATCAAGATAAACAACATGTAACGTGTAAAAGTGGCTGTTCAGAAAATATATCTTAGTGCCTTCGTACACGTCCGTGTACAAACACGGATCCATGTGCTCAGCCAATATGATGTCTAATGTAGGCTAATCGTTAATCTTGATGTATAGTCTTTGTTTTTACTATTTCTAAAATGCTATTTCTAGGAAGGGGTCATTCCGCACTGGTGCTTTCATGTTTTATATTTAAGTATATTTGTAAATGTAGGACTTTAATGGAGAATACCTTCATTGTGACAAATACTTTTCATTTAGTAGCATTAATGACCTGAATAGTACCATTAACGACCTGAATACTTCCTCCACAACACACACCAGGGACAGCGTGAAGGAAATTACACCGGTGATTGCACCAAAGCAACACAAGTTAGAACATGGCGCTGAGGTACATTTCTTGGTTATTCATCTCTGAAGATCCACTTTTGGTTTTCTAAAGACACCATGGATTTTAGTACACAGCGATAGGGAAGGATTTGAGAGAGCAGGCTGATCTATTTCTTCTAAACGTTATAGTTTTTGTGATCCAACCTGAATCTATTAAACAATATCTTTCCACTCATTATGTCCCAAACTAAAAACCTCTTTGGATTGTAATGCCACAAGCAGCAGACTGAATGTATGCATTTACAGTAATTACTACCTTTATCATGAAAAGTACCAATGCTGCACATGGAACTCTCTTGTGCCTTTGAATCAAGTTAATGCAATGAGAATACTACTGTACATTCATGAAGGGCCCCGAGTGCTTCACTTTATGTTAATATTTAAAAAAACTCCTAGGTAGTTGAGTTGGCAGGCTGCTTTTCTATTTAGAGCACATCTATTCATTCCGTTCAAAATAAATATTCACGGCGGCCACTAGGCTTCATTTAGAATGAAAAACAGAAATGTTAAGAAGAAGTGTGGGAAATCAATTTAACTCACAGCGTGCGAAAAGAAAGCCGCTAGCAAGTAAGAAAGCCCGGAGTGTTTCCATTGATTATGGAAGCAGGTTGGCTTTATTAGATAAAGCTTGGTCTGGCATTTTTTCGACGTCTGTTGGCGACTTTGCTTCCGAGGATAGGAAGCGGTAAATGAAAGCAAAGTGCCGTTCCGGTCGGTTGAGAAAGGAGAGGATGGATGTTTCTGTTCTGGCTGGAGGAAGGAGGATGTGGACAACAGCAGCAATCGATGCTCAGTGGGTGATCAACTAGTGGCACAATCAAACCCTGTGTTTGTTATGCACAAACAGGTCATGATCTCCAGCTTTCTGTGTTAGCCCCTTTTGTTTCCTCCCTCCATCAATCCTGCGTCATCCCACCGGGAAGCATTGATCTTAGCTGACCAATGACGACCTCCGATCGAAATGCAAACACACACACACACACAAGCGTACCGTGACTTTATATATGCACTCCATCATTTCTATATTCACAGGGGAAACGCTGCATATGAGTTCATTAACCCAGTGACCCAGGACATCATGGGCCCTGCCTGTGTCCAGCAACCATGCAGCTCCAGCTCCATTGGTTTCCATGGCGATCTATCCCTCCCTGTCTCCTCGCGTCTTGTGTAATTAGCTGTCTGTGTATTGGTCACGCTATCTCGTACAGGATAAAAACACAGCTCCAACAGGATGTGTACTGCCCAACACACACGCAGCCACACACACACACACACACACACACACACACACACACACACACACACACACACACACACACACACACACACACACACACACACACACACACACACACACACACACACACACACACACACACACACACACACACACACACACATACACAGAGAGATCCACACTTGGGATTTACCTAATTAGAGAAAACATGCAGCGCATGAAGGTCAAACGGGAACGTGTGTGCGTTATGTGTGTGTGTGTGAGAGAGTTTGGTACGTGGAAATTGGGAAAAGGGATTTGGTTTGACATTTTGTAAGAACACTTTTGCTCAGCAGGGAGGGATTAGCTCTCTCTCAACAGAAGCCAGTTTGTTGTTTACGAAGGGCCCTTAGAGGCCACACAGGCACACAAATACACAACATACTGTACTATGCACATGGCGAGATGGCTCTTTAACACTTGCTTACTTACACACACAAATGCACAAGTCAAGCTACATTAAAACACTCCAATAAAAAACAAGTAGTCCTCATCAAGACATGTTGATGAAATAATGAAATGATGGCACATATTGTGTGTAAATTATATAAAATATAACAACATTAAAAAAGGTGTAAACATTGTCATTTTTTAAATATATATGTGGATTATATTTAACCAAAGCAACCAAATAATATGGTTAAAGAATAACGTATTCCACCTATATACACATCACGTCTAAGTTTACCAAGCTATATCGTTTCAAGTATAGGGGAAAAATGTGGCTGGCCTGTTTTCCTTTCGTTAAATCAATCACAATCGTTATGGGCGGCGCTAAGCCCAGGAAGCGCTACAGGCTACTAGTTGTCGATTTCCGGTAAACCAGACTTCTCAGCTTGTGAAAAGAGTTGTATAAATTCAGGTTGAGCGGCAAAAAGAAAATGATCTTGATATAATTCTCCTTAATATATTAAACAAATGTTACCTTTTTGACTTCGTACTTGATGGCCAGCTTGACGCGGCTCAGGCAGGGTCTGTTGTAGGGGCTCGGAGGGCACAGGTCCACATCACCGTTCAGTATGGCCTCCACGTCCTCTGTGTTCCGGCAGAGATCCAACACACCCACCACAAAGTCCTTACACTGCATGGACAGCTTACGGTATTCATTCTGCAGGAGTCAAAAAAAAATGAATACAAACATCATCCTGACAATCATGGAACCAAATGTTTTCAGACAGAGCAGGATTCTTTAAATACAAGAATCGCATTAGGGGGATATTGATCAAACCGTGCCAGTACCTGTCTCTTTGCTGCCTGTTTGGTGTTTTACAGTATCCCCTGGTTTCCCTTTTCCTTCTCGTTTTACCCATCTTACTGTGCCTGCCCTTCAGATGTTCTCGCACCATGCATAATATGGCTTTCTTGTGTCCTGCTGTCATATTTTACCTCAGGATATCCAGTGCTCACCTGACACCTGTCTTTGCTTGTGTACATTTTGAGTCAGTCACATGTTTGTTTTTAAATCTCTTGACCATTGCCATCCTTGTATGCAACCTCATAGAGACAGCGTCATCCCATGTTCCCGGGGTCCTCTGTTCCTAAACTCTATAATCTAATTCATTAATATTCATTACCAGTACAAGGAACATGACATAGAGTTGAACACATAAGACTCTGCGAAAATGAGTATCTCACAACATGATAAAACCTTTTGGAAAGTTAAAGTAATGTGTGTTTTCATCGAATATAGAGCCCTGAGAAAATAAGGCCATTGGAACATGGCTATGCTCTGATATCTGACATTATTCTCTTTTGATTCTATGGCATAAGTGTGAAACACTTAAAGGGTAATAATTTGGTTTGGGTCATGAATCATGATATTTTGATCTTGAAATAAATCAGCTTGACTTTGCAGAAATATCAGTTCTGTGTGTTGATGACCTAAACAAATGAAGAAAAAAGAAGAAAATTGAATCTCCTTTCAAAAAGAGATTTGCCTATTAGAGGGAGTTCACTGTTTGATCATCAAGTGAAGTGAGTTGATAAAAGTCAAAGTCAACATTCTAACAGTAATCTCCCATAATAACTTCAGTACACCTCTGCTACATTCCCAGATGTTCACACAGTCAGATCAGAAACAGTGGTAGGTCCAACAGATTGCATTTAAACTTCCCACAAAACCTCAAATAAGGGATCCACTTTGCTCTTTTATGCTCATTTTAAATGCCCCTACATTCCCATCAAACAAATTGTATGCACAGTTTGAATTTGCACATAAACCTTGAATGGAAATTGGATAAAATGTCGTAAAATCCCAAATATTTCAACCACTTTCACCTGAAATAATATACAAAAAAAAATGGTCTGAGGGAGTATTCCACAAAGATGAGAAGGACATGGTGAATAGTGGGAGCCAATCCATTAATTCAGTGTGGACATAATTGTCTTTCAAGCAACACAGGTTTTTATCAGAGTGAAAGAAGAGCTGCTGTCTTTTTGCACTGTCAATTGAATAATTTCAACGTATAGAGTAGTTTTGACATGAGTTACAGATCAAGGCAATCAACAGCAGGCCCACTTGTGTCCACACGATCAATTACACAGGCGAAACAACAAGCACAAAACCCTCAGGCTATAACAGCCTGAGGGGCTGCCTTGGTCTCGGTTTGTCTGGGTCTGAGTACCGGTGTCATGCCACTGCAAAATTGACCTGCAGATGCAAAATGCATAACTGATAATGGTTTATAGAATATCTATTCATCCTTTTCCCTAACATTTGTGCTCTTTTGTCTATCTTCCATGATTGGCTGAGCGATGCCCCGGGGGATCTCTCCCTCTTTCTACCAAGCACTCTCCATGCTGCTCGACTGACTCTGAGTTCTGTGCGGAATCAGCCGTCCTAGGAACGGACGCACCCCGGCTGCTAGTGCCTCACATCAGCACTGATTCACCGTCCATCAGGATAGAACTCTTTCTACTCAAATGCCTGTTCAACCTTTAAGTTCATTTTTGCTTCGCTCATTGGTTGTCTGTTTGTCCACTTCCAGTTTTCCCTGTGGATCCGGTCCCCCCTCTGGCATCATCTGAAGTCCTCCTGCATCCACACTATTCTCACTTTACTTTAGTGTTACCATGTAAACATCTGGTCAATGATCAAACTCCTTCATGAATTTTCTCTACTTATGACATATATTGCAGTATGTCCGTCCTGGGAGAGGGATCCCTTACTCTGTCGACTCTCCCTGAGATTTCTAAAAAAAAATGTAATCCCGGTAAAGGGTTTTTTACTGTGAGTTTTTTCTCAGCCGAGCTAAGGGTGTAAGGGCAGGGTGTCATGTTGTATGGGATGTAAAGCCCACTGAGGCAAATGTCTATTTGTAATATTGGGCCATACAAATAAAAATAATTTGATTTGATTTGACAAAACAGAACCTTCCTTTTAACTTATTAAGACAGAAACCAAGGAATCCGAATTATGAGCGTTTGGATTTCCATTTCTTTTTTTGAACACTTCACTAGGATGGGTGGTTTTCCTTAGTTTTTAATCAATTCAATGGAATTCAATTTCTCCACTTCAATACAATCCACTCTCCTGTTGCCTTCACTATTTGTTCCACCTCTATCCCTTATCCCTCTGTCCCGCGGCACCAACCTTTCACTTCTTCTCCCCCTTCTCTCCAGCACTAGACCTCCCCTCTCCCCCCTGCCTTGTTCTGTTGTGTAACACAGTTGGCCGAGCAGGCAAACAGTCAGCAGCATTCTGGAAGGTTCACTCTCCCTACGGACTGATTCTCATAATGCATTCACCGCCATCTTTCTCCAGTGCTCACACATACAGTATCTCACAAAAGTGAGTACACCCCTAACATTTCTTCACATTTTTCTTTATATCTTTCCATGCGACAACACTGAATAAATGACACTTTGATACAATGTCAAGTAGTCAGTGTACAGCTTGTATAACAGTGTAAATTTACTGTCCCCTCAAAATAACTCGACACACAGCCATTAATGTCTAAACTGCTGGCAACAAAAGTGAGTACACCCCTAAGAAAAAATGTCCAAATTGGGCCCAAAGTGTCAATATTTTGTTTTGCCATCATTATTTTCTAGCACTGCCTTAACCCTCTTGGGCATGTAGTTCACTAGAGCTTCACAGGTTGCAACTGGAACCCTCTTCTACCCATTCATGACGACATCAAGGAGCTGGTGGATATTAGAGTCCTTGCGCTCCTCCATCTCCCGTTTTAGGATGCCCCAAAGATGCTCAATAGGGTTTAAGACTGGAGACATGCTTGGCCAGTCCATAACCTGTACCCTCAGCTTCTTTAGCAAGCCAGTGGTCATTCGGAGGGGTGTTTGGGGTCGTTATCATGTTGCAGTACTGCCCTGCGGCCCAGTTTATGAAGGGAGGGGATCATGCTCTGCTTCAGTATGTCACAGTACATGTTAGAATTCAATGAACTGTAGATCCCCAGTGCTGGCAGCACTCATGCAGCCCCAGACCATGACACTCCAACCACCATGCTTGACTCTAGGCAAGACACACTTGTCTTTGTACTCCTCACCTGGTTGCCGCTCCACACTCTTAACACCATCTGAACCAAATACATTTATTTTGGTCTCATCAGACCACAGGACATGGTTGCAGTAATCCATGTCCGTAGTCTGTTTGTCTTCAGCAAACTTTTTGTGGGGTTTCTTGTGCATCATCTTTAGAATAGGCTTCCTTCTGGTATGATGAGCCATGCAGACCAGTATGATGCAGAGTGTGGCGTATGGTCTGAGCACTGACAGGTTGACCCCCCAACCCTTCAAGCCCTTCAGCAATGCTGGCAGCACTCATACATCTATTTTCCAAAGCCAACCTCTGTGTACGACGCTGACCATGTGCACTCAACCTTCGTAAACTGGGCCGCAGGGTGGTATTGCAACATGATAACGACCCCAAACACACCTCCAAGACGACCAGTGGCTTGCTAAAAAAGCTGAGGGTAAAGGTTATGGCCTGGCCAAGCATGTCTCCAGACCTAAACCCTATTGAGCATCTTTGGGGCATCCTCAAACGGAAGGTGGAGGAGCGCAAGGTCTTTAATATCCACCAGCTCTGTGATGCTGTCATAAATGGGTGGAAGAGGGTTCCAGTTGCAACCTGTGAAGCTCTAGTGAACTACATGCCCAAGAGGGTTAAGGCAGTGCTGGAAAATAATGGTGGCCACACAAAATATTTACACTTTGGGCCCAATTTGTAAATTTTTTCTAAGGGGTGTACTCACTTTTGTTGCCAGCAGTTTAGACATTAATGGCTGTGTGTCGAGTTATTTTGAGGGGACACTAAATTTACACTGTTATACAAGCTGTACACTGACTACTTTACATTGTATCAAAGTGTCATTTATTCAGTGTTGTCCCATGGAAAGATATAAAGAAAAATGTGAAGAAATGTGAGGGGTGTACTCACTTTTGTGAGATACTGTACCATTATGGTGTGTGGATAATGCTCACTTTCATGCCTCCCCAGAAAATGCATTATCTGTTTCTACTCTCACTTTCTTTTAGGGTTTCTTTTCAAATTATTATAAATTTTGGAGAGCACGTACAGTACTGTTTGTTTGGCCATGAACATCATTCCCATTCCTCTAGTGTTTGACACTTTTTGCTGAGGCCTCACTCTCAGCTATTTATCTAGTTTCTGTCTTGAATATAAAATGGTGCGATCAATTTTGTGCAGAACCAGTGTGTGTTCATAAATATTTTAAAATCGAGGCCAACCAGACTTTGATTAATCGTAGAAAAACAAATGATAAACTGAACAGCATGTTAGATAAGGTTGGTCAAAAGGGCCTTCACTATCTGCAAATTTAAAAAATAAATGCTAGGCAACAAGCAACAGCAGTTAGCATCTATCTAACTTTATCCTTTTAGCTGTTAAGAGACAGAAATCAATTATAGTCTCATGTCAACTTACATTCAGGGAAGGCTTTGGGGTAGTACATGCACAATAATGTTTTATTTTAATCAGTGATATGAGCATCATAAGACACCCCATCAAGGACACACACACACATTCAGTGCACATGAAAATGCAATCACGATTCAACGTATGGGGTTTGTGCCTTGGGGCCTCGGAGATAACGGAAAGGGGGATGATGTCGTGAGATTGAACATGGAGACAGAGCAGTGTGAAGCAGAGTGAGAATGGTTACAGATGAGTGGACTGAGGGGAGCAGGAGCCAAGTCTAACACATGGAGTGAGGGAGATGTAAGATGAAGGGATGAGAAGAAGAGAGGGATAGAGAGAGAGAGAGAGTTTGTAGTAGAGCACATTGGCCAACATCATTTAACCCATTTTTTTACTTCCTCTGTTGGCTGCATGTCTTAATTTAAACTAAATTAAAGTCAAATTGGCATGTCACAAGAATAGAATTGAATGTGATTAAATAAAATCCACTTCATTTTCTTTCACCCTCTCCCTGTTGCTACCAAGGCTCGAAGAGGATGTATGTACCGTTACTAGGGCTGGCCCGAATTATTCGAATATCCGAGTATTGGTTTGTTAAATTAGTATTCGGCGCTCAATTCAGTATTCGGAATATTATTATTATTATTTTATTTTTTTCAAAAAAAAAAAAATGTTTTTTTGCAAAGGTAGCTCAAACTGCAGTATATTTTGTCAGCAAATAATATTAGGATACACAAGTTTTAAACAATTGTAAAATACAAATTAGACGTTCATTTAAAATATATTATCGAATTATTTGAACTTTGACCTAGTTGGCCGCTGCCCTTTCAAAGCACAACTGGTGATATCAGCTGTAGTAGGCTACGTGATGTTACCAGAGTGAGGCAAACTAAAAGCGGCACCAAGCGCAGGAGGGAGAGAGAGATGGAGGAAGAATAGATTGTGTTCCTAATAACTCTATAGGCTACCACAACATTAGCGTGATTTCGGAAGGAAAGGCTAATGCTAACGTTAGCTTAGCTCAGCTGTTTGTTTACATTCAGCGCTGCTATTGCCCATCATCAACCGTGACTTGCTTCCATCATGGGAATAGGCGGTCAATAATGGATATAATATGGACACAAAAGACTATCAATATTGATCTTTGTATGGATTTATAAAATCGCCGAAAATATGCACGTTCCTGACCTGGATGAATTGATAAGCTCCTGTACGGGTTACGATGGCACAGAGGACAGCTGATTTGGAACGGAACAACAGCTGTTCGCCTCCACGGGGAAAAAGTAAGGAACTCCGACTTTACTACCGTTCGAAAGTTATTAAAGCATCAATAAACTACGCAGCTTGCTGTCTCGGCTCACACACTTGGTTTCAGTGAGTACATTGGCATTATTAATGTTGGTTTGATGGTGTGTTTTTCTGGAACGAATATCTGAATATTCGCTCGGAAAAACCAACGAATATTCAAAGCCTGAAAAATGGCATTCGGGCCAGCCCTAACCGTTACCAAGAAGCTCTTATGGGAAAATGATGGTCTGTCTAGTCTTGAAAAGTAAAATGTTTTTAAGATAAATGTTAGGCTTTCAAGGAGGATCTATAGTGCCTTTAACTGCCAAGCGCCAGGCATAAACATTCAGAGTGCACCGCTGTCGCAGCACTCTGACAGGTTGCATATGTAGGCCAGTGGGTGAGAATGTGGTGTTTGCTTGCACTTAACTATGTGCACATTCCTTATTCATTTGTATTTTCCATCATTTAAATTGGATACATAAGCTATGCCCCATATAAATCAATTACATTCTGATCTCATGCATACATTAAGCATGTTACCTACAGGGCTGCACTATATATCGAAAATGTATTAGTATCTCAAATGTTGAAATTGCGGTATGACGGATTGCAAAGACTGCTAGAACTGTAATATGTGTTAGCCTAATACATATGCCATGCATTGATGCTCTGCATGTCAATATAGTTCCTACTGTATTTAGCCAATCAGATGAAGCCCTAATGCTCTAGAAGCCCACCTCTTGGATTATGTGTTAGTCAGCTGGGATTTTACATTAAGTGTAAATCACCAGCAAGTGTATAGCCTATCACCATAGACAACACTGCCAAATGGAGTGATTGGAGTGCTGGACAAAAAATTAATTAATACACCAAAGTTAATGGGAAATTGTTCTAAGTGTTAAATCAACAGAACTGACCAGACTGCTATTCCTAAACAGCCAGACTGCTCATGTGTTTATGGGGAACACATGATGCTTTACAGTCGGCTTAACCCAAGTACTTCATGCTAGCATTTGTTTCTTATATCTGGAGGTCAGCCCACATCACTTAAGAGTCCTGGGGGGAAAATCTAATTAAATCAATTCATCAAGAAAATCAAACAGAGGACAATAGATTGCTGTGTGGCTGTGTGACTGTGTGTCATGCAATTACGAGCTCGTGAAACGTTCTGAAAGTCTGGTGTTCCAGTTACAAACTATTCTGTAAAACGTGAGCGTGGTTCACCCCTTACTAAAACTGGTAAGAATTCATTGCCACAATCTATGCCCAATCTTTTTTTGCCACAACTTTTGATAGTTGACAGGTTTTGATTTCCCTATACGAAACACGACTGTCTGAGGCTATTGGCACACTGTCTTAACACGATTTGACGTTATAACATAATTATAGGATGAGGTGAAGAGGGGACAGTCAAATGAAGACAGAAGGCTCGGGGGTGATAATGAGATGGTAATGAGACAGATGAGCTTCAACACAACTGTGGTCCCTCAGGTGAGCCCTTCTCATTAAGACGTCTGGAAGGTGGGAAAAACAATGACAAGGAGCCCCTGAACACACAAAGGCAGGCACAAAAAGTGACACAACCGGTAATTGTATTGTTATAAGACCATTGTTATCCGATTGGTTCAAGTAATTGACCCTGCTTTCTACGTGAATGAGCTTGACTATAAATATTATTCGGTATGTAATCAATCAATGGGAGTTGAGCAGCGAAACATACCTAGAATACGTCTGTAAACGTTCAATGAAAAGTAGTTATTGTACTGCACATGTTGTATGTTGCACCATAGAAAATTATGAAAGAACAACAATGCAACAAAGACAAGAGTGAGCACTGAAGCTAGCTATCTAGCTAACATGTCACTTGAAAAAAAGGATACGCTACAGTAAATCCACACGTTGTTGCTGTTTTTTTTTACATTAAGGTTTGACTGACCAAAAACAAGGACCCTTTTTTCACACTGTGGGGTATAAGGCGGGTATTAAGGTTATTATTAAAACACAGAAAACGGAGCATGTACTGTAAAGCAGCAAAAGTAGTGGTGGTTGGTGTACCTCTAAATATGCAGAGGGCCCTGCGCCAAGATTCAGGTGCTACAATGTAGGGCAGACTAGTTCAGTAGTTGGGGTTCATCAGGGCATAATACAAGCTAGAACCGCCAATGTGTGTGTGTGTGTGTGTGTGTGTGTGTGTGTGTGTGTGTGTGTGTGTGTGTGTGTGTGTGTGTGTGTGTGTGCGTGTGTGTGTGTGTGTGTGTGTGTGTGTGTGTGTGTGTTACTGTTGTAAGATTTAGTGGTTGGATCTAAGGAGATGAGCCTGAGCCAACCAATTCAAACAACATAATTAACTATTATACACACACACACACACACACACACACACACACACAATCGTAGGACTTTTCCATCACCAGAATTATCATGGAAGCAAGGTTTTTAGTTTTTTAGTTTTCTACTCACTGAAATCTCTCATATTTTCAATCATACATTTAAGTGTTCTTCTTTGCAATTCTTATTTCACCATGGCCTGAGGAGAAATTGCATTGGTAATAGGTACTTCAAAAAGGTAATACAACACTGGGAATGCAATTGAAAATCCATGTTATATGAAAGTCTGGGTACTAAGTTCATTCACTGGCAGGAGTCGGGTTGAAAAATTGCTGAGATGGATCTTAAAATCTTCATTCAGTACTATGTCCATATCACTATCACTCTGTCTTAAGTAACAAATAAATCCATGTGATAAGTGACACACATTTACATTTACAGAATGGCTGTTGTGTCAATCTAAAGGCCGATTTCCACCGGCTGCATCTCCGGTCCTTCTCCGCTCCAGCACGGCAGAAACAAAAATAGAAATAAGAGCAGTCAGTGGGTGAGTTTCCACCACGGCCGCTGCGCCGTCTCTCTGCTCCGCTGCTGCTCCAGCTCTCCGCTGAAATACACACTGCTTCTATTTCTGCCGGATGCCGGAGCTCACCGCATCAATTTAGCACAGAACACATCGAGATAGACAGGAACACAAGCGCCGATAAAACAATAAAACGTCCGGTTAATTTTCAAAATAAGACACTCGGTGTTCACTGCAGGTGACATTCTCAAAACAGAGACACATACAAGCATGTCCACTTTTCTTTTACTCGTTCGGATGGGAACAATAACCTTCCGTGCGTTCGTTGTTGTGTAAATACCATATAGGAGAATCATATTATCAAGAGCGATCGCCCGTCACTTTTATTACCGCGGGAACTTCTCGGTCTCGCGACCCCAGCAGTTCAGCGGAGCTGGCCGTGCTGGTTTGAAAACGGAGCCGGTGGGTATTGCCGGACGAGAGCGCACGGAGCAAAACCGTTGGACACCGCACCCGCAGCCAGTGGAAATCCGGGGTTACAGTAAAGGCCGATTTCCACCGGCTGCATCTCCGGTCCTTCTCCGCTCCAGCACGGCAGAAACAAAAATAGAATTAAGAGCAGTCAGTGGGTGAGTTTCCACCATGGCCGCTGCACCGTCTCTCTGCTCCGCTGCTGCTCCAGCTCTCCGGTGAAATACGCACTGCTTCTATTTCTGCCGGATGCCTGAGCTCACCGCATAAATTTAGCACAGAACACATCGAGATAGACAGGAACACAAGCGCCGATAAAACAATAAAACGTCCGGTTAATTTTCAAAATAAGACACTCGGTGTTCACTGCAGGTAACATTCTCAAAACAGAGACACATACGAGCATGTCCACTGTTCTTTTACTCGTTCGGATGGGAACAATAACCTTCCGTGCGTTCGTTGTTGTGTAAATACCATATAGGAGAATCATATTATCAAGAGCGATCGCCCGTCACTTTTATAACCGCGGGAACTCCTCGGTCTCGCGACCCCAGCAGTTCAGCGGAGCTGGCCGTGCTGGTTTGAAAACGGAGCCGGTGGGTATTGCCGGACGTGAGCGCACGGAGCAAAACCGTTGGACACCGCACCCGCAGCCAGTGGAATTCCGGGGTTATGCCCGATTTCCACCGGCTGCAGCTCCGGTCCTTCTCCGCTCCAGCACGGCAGAAACAAAAATACAATTAAGAGCAGTCAATGGGTGACTTTCCACCACGGCCGCTGCGCCGTCTCTCTGCTCCGCTGCTGCTCCAGCTCTCCGGTGAAATAAGCACTGCTTCTATTTCTGCCGGATGCCGGAGCTCACCGCATCAATTTAGCACAGAACACATCGAGATAGACAGGAACACAGACGCCGACAAAACAATAAAACCTCCGGTTAATTTTCAAAATAAGACACTCGGTGTTCACTGCAGGTGACATTCTCAAAACAGAGACACATACAAGCATGTCCACTGTTCTTTTACTCGTTCGGATGGGAATAATAACCTTCCGTGCGTTCGTTGTTGTGTAAATACCATATAGGAGAATCATATTATCAAGAGCTTTTATTACCGCGGGAACTCCTCGTTCTCGCGACTCCAGCTGTTCAGCGGAGCTGGCCGTGCCTGCTTTGAAAACGGAGCCGGTGGGTATTGCCGGACGTGAGCGCACGGAGCAAAACCGTTGGACACCGCACCCGCAGCCAGTGGAATTCCGGGGTTAGTGTTAACATAAAAGAGAGAAGCTTCCCTGCTTGTCCCTGACTTCCTTCCCTTGTGTCACTCAGCCAAATCTTATGTCAACCCTTTTCCAGTAACACTATGTATGGGCACCTAATTATTAGGTGCCCATACACACTTCCCTATTAAATAGGGAAGTGTATAGAAGGAGTAAAAATACACAAAAACAGGCAAAGATGTTGGATGAAAACATTGCAACCTTACCTTAAACTCTGTCTCGATGTTGGCCAGCCTTGCCAGCTCGTTGCTTAGCTCGAGGGCTGTCAGCACCGGGTCTTCACTGCTGAGGGCCAGGTAAGCTGGGCTGGACAGGCCCTTATACGCATTCATCCTGGAGCGAGAGTGACTGAACGAGTCCTCCTTCTGTTTGTCCACACACTCCATACACTTACAGAAGTAGTCATGTGGCCTCTCTATGCGCGCGCCCTTTGTCAACAGGATGTGGACTATCTCGTACTCCTGGCAGTGAGCGGCCAGGATAACTGGCGTGACGTCGTGCGAAAAACGCGTCCCGTCCTCGTCGTAAGCGTAAAAGGCATCGTCGCGCAGCTCCTGCTCCAGAGGGCTCAAAGTCAGCCGGAGACCTCCGCCGAAAGCAGTGTGAGCTAGGATGGCTTCAACGATTCGAACGTAACCTTTAGAGATAGCCAAAAGCAATCCGTCCCCGATCCTGGCCAAACCATCTTTTTTCAGAAGCAGCTCTGTCACTTCCAGGTGCTCGTTTCCCACCGCCAGCTGCAAAGAATTCTGGCCCATGTAGTCCACGCAGTTGAAGTTGAGGGTTTTGGATTCCTCCAGCATTTTGCGAACCACTGGAATGTTCCCATATTCAGCCGCGTCCAGAAAGCGCTCCTCCTCCGCGGTGAGGGCCAAGCCGCGTTCGTTGAACATGTAGGCGGGGCCTCTCACCGCCTGGCGACGCCCCTTCTCCCTCAGCGTGGTGTGCCGACGATGCATGGCTTCCACCCTGGATGATGACACCAAAAAGAAGAAGAGGAGACCAGGATTGATACAGTATAAGGGTTGATGGAATGTGAAGGGGGGAAAAAGACAAGTGGAAAGCTAAAGATGCAGGCAATAGGAAATTACGTTTTTATTAGTCAAGTAATGCTGACTATCATGTATCATTCAAGGTATATAAAAGTTATTACTGTCTCCTTCATGTGGATGTCTTCCGTTCGTGGACAGAGAATGGTCAGACACAATCAGCAGTGCTTACCACAGACACTGATCCCCCAGAGAAAGCTAACCTCCAAGACATATGTGATATACCGTATCTGTTCTCAGGTCAGATCAATGAAGCGATACCAGGGTCAAAGAGTCAATGCGAGGCCATCTCTGGCCGACAGCTTTGATTGGCAAGCAAGAGGCTAAAG
>NC_137214.1:11667807-11682807 GCF_949987685.1 Ammodytes marinus
GCACATCTTTCTTTTGAACTGAAACAGTGGGGAGGGGGAAAAGTGAATCCACATGAAAGAGTTAGAGGTTGGTTGGGAAGTGAAAGAGTGCACATGAAACGTGCCCACCTGTTGTAGGCTACTGTAATTACTGGCACTGACATAACCTTGTTATTGCTTCAGAGAACAAGCAATTACTAGTGAAAGTAGCCTACATCTCATGTCTGTGTTTATCTTGGGATACACTGGGTCTTTGCTAGCTCCTAGGTTAAACTTTAGACAAACCTGAACACAACGCCTTTTAGGGTGTTTTAAAGAGAAAGATGATGCAATGTTTGAAATGTCACTCTGTGTACTCCTGTGTGTGTGCGTGTGTGGTTGTGTAATTAGGGGCAGGCAGAGACCCATTAGTGACGGTGGAGCCTTCCTGTACCCCCACACAGACAGTAACCAGTCCTAAGCCAGCTCTTTGATCTATCCCTGTCCTTCAAGGCACTCTACATGTGCGCACACAGATCACAACAAATCAAATTTACACACATAACACATGTCAAAAAAAAATGTTTTACTGATGTATACATTTGGGTAGAAACTAGTTCAAGAAATTGTTTAGAGTGAGGTGCCGAATAACTGGGGTTGTTTCTTCCTTCTTCTTTCTTGGTTTTTGTTAAATAACATAATGAATGATATATTGTATTGTCTGAACAACTAGCTGAGTAATTTATTCCTGATGAATTGATCCGTTACCCGTGTAAACAGCTCTGTATAGATAAAATATACTTTTCATATTTGTTGGATTGATTGCTTGTATAAACACAAGAAGATAAACTGTAGATCTGAGCTCCACTGTTTACCAATACATCTGTATAGGCCTCAGGGTTTCGCCACTTACTTTTGGCTCACTTCAGTAGCTTGAACTTATTAAATTTAATGACAAAGTCATTTCGAATAAATGGTTTATGTAATTAAAGGAACATATAATTTATTATTGGGGAAATTAAGAAACCAAACAACCCATCAAACATTTTGATGGCAGATTTTCTCATCTCCCCTATTAGAGAGATATGATTCAAATGGGAAAATCAGCCTTGCAAGATTAATAACACATACGAAAATGAGAATTTGAAAGGCACCATAGAACTGGTACAGGCTCCTCCTGATGACCATGGGTTCACTTTTTGGCAAGATTCCAGGAAAACATTCGGCTTTAATAACAAGCTTTATATACACATTCAAAACCGACGACCTTTAGAGGAAGAACGTCTAATGGTAATGCATTATTGTTTCTGAAGTTTGACCCCATGGGTTGTACAGAGATTACTAATAATTGGGGAACACTAGTATGTGTCACTGCACAGGAAGTCCTCAATGAATGTCAAGAGACACTGAGTGGCTGTTCGTGTAAAGGTCCGCAGGTCGTAAATATACAACTTTGGGCTTTGAAGTACAGAAGGGTTGTTGTGAATGTATATTTGTGATCTAAAAGCTATAATAAGCCACTTTGTTTTGACCTCCAGCTAAGCTTATGATGCATTGAAGGTAGTGTTGTAAGAAACACAATATCCAAGAGGGGAGCCTTTTCGTTTCAGTGAGTAAGAGTAACAATAACGTATGACTTACAGTTGTTTAGGGATCACTATTAATCTTCCTGCTTAACACAAGTAAGACATTGCAGATTTGCAGGACCATAATAAACGGTTCAGAGTCCGTAGGCAATGTTAATGTGTTGAAAATGATCAAATTACTCATTAGGTCATTCAAGTGGTGTTTGACGATGTAGGGGTTGAAGTCTCTCTGGCCTCACCTCAATCACTGGTGCCACAGCAGGAGTTTTCTATTCTCTGTCACAGGCAGAACTCCTGCTGCCAAAACACTGATTGGGGATGTTCAGAAGCGATGCACACTTGAACGTTTCAATCATCGGAAAACAGTGCAGCGGCACTTCTTCCCCTGATCTGGAGGAGTTTGTACCGTCCATTCGAAAAGTTTCAGTAAAGCTGGTGTAATGGTCTTTGTTTAAGGAAGAAAGACAGAGACTGGCATAGATGAAAAGTAGATAAAAAGAGATGGAGGTGTTTCATTGAATTGCACCTTGCAACAGATCAACATATGTCAAGTAGAGAAAACCTTTCCCTCAAGGACCCCTTTTAAAACATACAGCTGCCATTATAAAAAATCCAAAGTACACCTAGAGACATTGGGATCTTAAGAGACCATGTTTGATTCCCTTAACTGTATCCCTCAGGACCTGGAGAGTGGCCAAAATGAAGATTCGCCTGACATTAACATCTGATTATACAATATAATCATCCCCTGTCCATTCAAAAAGACCATGGCTAAAGTATGGTGTGAGTGTGACTGCTTCCTCTTTACAGGTCCTGCTAACAACTGCTGCTAAGTCATTCTAGTATGTTAGAAAAGCTGTGGGGGGTGGTTTCCATCCCCTGTGGACAGCAGATGTGCCAGTTTGGGGTTGCCTGCTATCACTTCCTAGAGAGGAAATAATGGCAGATAGAATAAAGGTTCACAGTCAGTAAACCTGTGGCATCCGCTCAGAAAGTAGACTAGAGAGAGCTGACAGTACATGAAGCCCGAAGCTGTTTGTGTTGGCTGGAGAAGGAAGGACAAATGCAAGGTTCACCTCTAGTCCTCATTACTTTTGTCCCCTTCAGCTACAGCAGAACTCTACCACTGATAACGTACAAAATAATTTACATTCAAGGTCAGAGTATATTCATACCCAAAGCATGTTTACAGATGAAGCAAACATATTATGCTGCCAACATAAAATTATTATTATTTTTAATTCAAGCCATGCTTTGAAAATAATGTATCACACAGCAGGAAATATTCAAATTTTCTGAGCAACAGGATATGGAAACCGAAGAGAAGGGTTTGCCTCCTGCTTGCCACATGGTGTTAGGCTAGTACAACACCATGGGTACAAATAGGAGTTTCCCATACAGGAAAAATGACAGAAAGAAAATGACGGACAATAGAAAGGGTGACAACATTCAATAATTCAACTGGTTTCGGGTGCCTCTTGTCAATCTTTTTTCATCCATGCGCTTGTCACCCTCTTTTTTCCACACCCCATCCTCTTTTCATTCCTCTGCTTGTCTCACCGTCAGCCCATTTTGCCTAGTCCCCGTTATCACTGCTGACATCAAGTGACAACAAGTTGGAGATAAAAGTTGTCTTTGATGGGTTGCTCTGGGGGGCGTAGTGGATAGAGCGCGTACCATATTGGCTCCGGCCTTCGTTGCAGTGGTCGCAGGTTCAAATCCAACCCGTGGACCTTTACTGTAGGTCATCCCCCCTCTCTCTCTCTATCTGTCTCCCCATTTCAACTCTGTACTGTCAATAAAGCTTGAAAATGCCAAAAAATAAATAAAAAATTGTCTTTGAAGAGTTGGTGACATGCTGCACAAAAAATAAAATACTAGCATGGATTAGAAACACTGTATATTTCTGTATATACAGTAAGTGGTTTTATTATTGTGGAGCTTCTTCTATAGGCAACACTGGCGGTGGAAAATAGTGGGGGAAAAAACTGAACAACATTTGTCGACTCTAATCAGACCTTACTGATTGAGATGTCTGAGTGATTGAATGAGGCTAAAGTTGGTACAATTATGGCACCATTGGTAATCAAGGTCTATTAGCTACCTATCTTTCTTTCCTATAGTATTGATTTCCACGGACCAATCGGTGTCCGGGACCTTCAGTACTCACTGGATCAGTTTGCGGCCCAGTGTGAAGCAGCTCGTATGAGGAACAGCACTTCTTAATCTGAGGCCAAGGTTCTCAACAGAAAAAAAATTGATGGACTGCCTACTCCGGATAGGGAATGAGTTCTTACCCCAAAGTTAAGGAGTTCAAGTACCTCAGAGTCTTATGCACGGAGAATAGGAGCAGAAGGGGAGGTTTGCACTCTCTTTACTGCACCTTTGAGTGAGCTCATGATCCACTTGATTTCTTGGTTAATCTTAGTTCCTACCCTCACCTATGGTCATGAAGGCTGGGTCATGACCAAAAATAACTAGTTTGCAGGTACAAGTGGCCAAAACAGGTTTTTCTCAAGAGGGAGGCTGGGGTCTCCCTTAGAGATAGGGTGAGAAGCTCAGTCATTCGAGAGAGACTTGGAGTAGAGCTGCTACTCCTGTGCGTAGAAAGGATCCAGTTACGGTGGTTGCTGCATCTGGTAAGGATGCTCCCTTCGCGCCTCCCTAGGGAGATGTTCCAGGCACATCCAGAAGAGGCCATGGGGAAGAACCAGGACTAGGTGGAGAGATTATACTGCATCTCCATACTGGTGGTAGGATGGCCTAGAGGAAAGGTGGGCAACTACTAACAATGAGGAGCTGGTTCGACCCCCGGCACTGGACAGGAGGGTGTTACTTGTAAAACTAGTGGTGGCTGGTGCCCACCATCTCTACCCTTGTGTGCTTGAGCAAGGCTCTTAACCCCAAAAGTGCTCCAAGGGTGCTGCACTATGGCTGACCCTGCGATCTGACCCCCTCCAAAGTGTGGTAACTTGAGAGGGGATATGCAAATAGACATATTTCAATGTGCCTCATGTAAATTGACTAATAAAGACAATTTAACCAGAGCTGGTTAATACAGCCCGATAAAGGGAAGTTATGGGTCCCCTGCTGGAGCTTTTAACCCCAGCGACCCGACTCTGGATAAACTGATCACGATGAGTGATGAGATAAGTGGGGCAGGAAGGGCCAATCACTCACGCCCCCTTCATCGACCTCATGATCATTGTATGTGTCACTTGATCAATGACACGTCATGCTATCAGTGGGGGCAACACTCCCCCGAGGACGGCAAAGGATGGTGGTGTTTACCATACAGATTTGTTCTTGAGGTTATACTCAGTATGTTTACCTTATTCTCTCCCTCTTCTTCTCCCACCAGCAAAATCCTTTACAGCTAGAGATTGAGTCAGTCCATACTCTATGCATATTTAATTGGTATGGAGCGACGGGGGGAGGCATTGAAGTGTTTAAAACTTTTATTACAGCTGCTTGCCAGGGTTTTGATGAATGGCTTGTGACAGAGCATTTAATGAGGTATTCTGCCAACTGGCCTTCATTAAAGGTATCAGACATACCAGTGTGCAGGTGTCTGAACCACAGCCCCACAGCAAAAAAAAACATAGAAAATCCATCATCCTGAGAAAAACTCTCTCTCTCTCTATTATTTCTACTGTTATTACATTGACATACTCACAGCCACTTTAATGTGCCAAAGGCGTTTGGATTGACATTGTTCAAATCCCCTGTGCAGTTACTAATTGTCATTTATCATTTACACATAAAAACACAGATTTACGGCTGCCTATACAGTTTACACACTCACTTCATGTAATATCATAATGAAGCCCAAACACATCTTGCTAACATTATGCATTTACTGACAACCCACTGAGGAATACTAATAGTATACTTAATGTATTCAAAAAAGAGAAACGCTATACCGCTCCTGGCTTTGGTGGATTAAGTACATCACCACCTGGACATATGATTCGAAGTCATTATGGAAAGTTATGGCAACTGTGTCTGGTTCAGCTGATATATGCCGTGCAGTGTGTGTGTGTGCCTTTGCGTATGTGTGGGTTATTGTAAATCAGTATCTTTTTAATGTGCAGGTTAAAAACAGAGGAAGAAACTGAAAGCCATATGGCCAAAGTGATTGTTCTTGCTTGTTGTTCATTTGAAATGACCTCTGCTCAGGGAATACAGCCACCAGAGGGCCTAATGGCAGAATAACAACTGTCATTATTTCCCTGAATAATGTAAAATGTGCACAGGCCTTTCTCGTATATGTCTCTTATCCAAGCGTAGCATGCATCTGTGAGAAACTGTGGCAAGTTTTGAGTGAAGACAAAGACCGAACAAGTGAACAAACAAGATTCTTAAGACATCACCTATTCCGACACTGCTAAGCATTTGCAAAGCCAATCACAATACGTTTTAATGATACATTGGTAATTCTAAAATAATGAGTTTTCACTCACTGGCAATTAGGGAGTGCTTTTTCACAGGAGTGCAGCTGCAGAGTTTTAGCGCTCTGAGGGTGAGATTTGTCACAGGCTCCGACTAGTAGTCCATGTGAAGTGGGGAATGCGGTTTCAATCCACCATGCAGAGCAAATCATTGGAGTAATACCTACCATCAATTATCCCCACCAGTGGCTTATGGTGAGAGGATCAACACTGTCTCAGGCTCTGAGACTTCTCCCTCAGCTAAACAGCTGGAGCAATGGATGTATATGGGGGAAAAATGGTAAATGGTAAATCAACTTGATTTATATAGTGCTTTTTAGCCGATTTTCTCAGCCCCAAAGTGCTTTACATTTCTTATCACATTCACCCTCACCAACGGCAGTAGCTGCCATGCAAGGCGCTCTCTGAACCATCCGGAGCAATGTTGGGTTCAGTGTATTACCCAAGGACACTACGAAATGTGGTAGGTAGGCAGGGGATCGAACCTCCGACCCTGCAATCCAGTGGACGACTGCCCTACCCACATCGCCACTGCCGCCGAAAACGAAAATCGGAAAAAGCTTAAAGTCACATAGACATCAAGTTTGAGGCCCCCTTCTAAGTCAACAAACCGCCTGTGGCGAGCGTAAATGAATGTGTTCCGAAGTCTGCTGGAATAAAAATCTAATTAACAAATCATTATTGACGGCACAGCAGGAAAGGATAAAAGTCGGTATGCAAGACTTGAATCTCTGAACAAGAAAATCACACCGGCTCTCAATTCAACATGTTTATGACAACTAAAAGAGAAAAGAAAAATGTTATCAGAAAGAAAAAATAACTGAACGCAAACAACAATACATAACTCTATGATCACAGTGGCTAGAGGAACTGACTACTGAAGGCGGGACATAAACTCAGACTCAGATTCTGACATTATTCTCTCCCACTGGAAATTCAAATGGCATAAAGACTTCATTTTTTTATTTGGTTAAGAAAATCCAAAGCTCCTTCTCTCCACACTATGTATATGTAAATGTTCTCCATTGATCTGATTTGAAAGCCGAGTGCCACTTCAATATTTCAGCTGGAAGAACACTTGTTTTCCATTACAAGCATACAATAAAACAATCGTACCTTTCATGTTGAATTGTGAGCTTGAAAACGTTGTGTTGATTGGATTTAATGAAGCACATCAAATGCTCTTTGTCATTTCAACACTCAAATCTGACATTGTTTCACCTAGGGCAAGGTAAAAAAAAAATATATATATTTATAATAGTTCCAATTGGAGCCCAACCTTTTGGACCTATCAATCATCATCAAGTGTGACTAATGTGCAGAAGCGATGTTCATTCGGCGGGGACATTTAATTCCAATTGGAAGCGGGGTGACTCATTAGTCTCATTTTGGCGAGTGGATTTAAGTGACTGGGGGTTATTGGGAGCACAAAGGAAATCAGCAGCGTAGTGTTTACCTATATTTGACAAAGACCATAATATTTTCCTAACTTTGAATAAGTCCTTTGTTTGCTACACTAGTGTCTGCTCCATTTTAGCCACATTATTGGCTTCAGAACAGGCTTCATAAGTGGCTTTTATACATTGAACATTTGCATTTATGTTTATCCAATCTTCAAAACATGTATTACCACTTTAGTTCATTATAATGAACAAAAATAAAACTCCAATTTATGTTATTAGTGAAATAACAAACATGTTAGCCTTCAGTAGCCTAGGCAAAAAGGGTGAGTAATTGATCCTAAAAGGATAGACTCGGGGTGATTATCACTACAACGTATCAAACCAAGGTTTTGCATGTCCACACATGCTCAACCATAGTGCTTATCCGTATATCTCTATAACTATAAATCACTTCACAATACAACCAACTCTAACCCTTGTGGTGAAGCAACACAGCCCTTGCTACTGGATCGTTACTCGTCTTCCTAATCTCAGTCTCACTCAGTCTTCACAGCCACGAGGGAAATCCATGCTGTAAATTGAAAATGGTCCTGAGAGAATCAAGTGGCTTGCTTAGACTTTTCTTCTTTTTTTTCACCCTGCTGAACAGTGAAGTGACAGCGAAACAAGGTTGTGGTGCGTGTACAGACTTGAATGAAATATCCAATCTAATGTCCAATCGCCGATCATTTCTTTGCATTTCCACCAAGAATAAGCTCTCTACAGGAAAACTATATAGTTACAGTGCAGCATCACCTTTTTGCTGCATGGTTTAGGACCAATAACCTCTTACATCAGGGACAGGGGGCGGAATTATCCTGACCAACCACACCAACTCAAAGCAGCAGGTCTGGATTTCCAGGCTTGTCCTCACAGGCACACAGGTAGGATCCACAGCCATGTCATTGGCTCCCATTTAACTTAGCGTGCGTCAGAACAACGTGAGTAGAAACTTTCAATCTATATATGCCGTATTCCTGCCTCTGGCCTGTGTGCTGTGTGAACTGCAGGGCTTCAACCAGCCAGTGATGGTTGTTATTTGAGTTACTTTGTGTCACCTCATTTGTTTAGTCATTTCATATTCGCTGTCCAACCTTTGTTTCTCCCATATGCTTATCTTCCCTTGTAGCACGCAAAACGTACTGCTGCTCCACAACAGCCATTCACACCCTGTATGTTAAATAAAACCCCATGACCTGTTCGCAACCTCTGCCTCACGTCTCTCCTTCCACACCTCCACCCACTGGTCATCTGACAGTGGCCGCCCTGCCAGTATCCATCATCCTCCTCCAGCAATTATTTATACAGATCCCCCGAGAACTTTTTCACTGTATATTTTTAGCAACACTGGAGCTGGAGCAAAGCAGCTTAAAGGTGATGTAAGCGGAATGGTTCTTTTAGCTAACTTCCTGTCAGTTACTGCAGTTAGCAGTCCCCTCGCTCGTCCCTACGTCACCACATTAATGCACTGCGTTCTTCAAGCAGCAAGTTATCTAGCATCATCTCAGATCCATAAGTGTGATAAAACATGATAAAAACAATCAAAACAGACATTGGGAAGGATTTTTAGCTGCTCCGCCATTGTAGGCGCATACACATTCACCCATCTGTTGCTCTGGCGTGCACCGGCAGTGAGACCATGGAGTGTATATAACATATATGAGTGAGACGCGTGTTGGTTTTGTAGCGTTCTCTCTTCTGATTGGATAAACATTTCGGGATACTACAATAAGTTTATTACATGCAAAGCAGCTGACTAAGAGATCGGCTTTATGAAACGCGCACATTATGTAAGTGATCACTGTATGAATAAAGAGCGATTTAACACTTATATTAACATAAATAAACCGCTTACTTCACCTTTAAGCAACATCAGTACACTATTTTAGTTTTTCCCAATAATTGAATGAGCTCTTCAGGGATTGCTTTATAATAAAAATATACTAGATTTGGCATTAGGTTGAAGTTGGGTTGAACTACGTTTTCCAAAAGCCAATTAGCTTACCAAGCTTGGTAAGCGTGAGGATTTGCAGGAGATAATAATACCTGTTTAACAATGTTGTATGTGACTATAGAATAAGAAAACATTGTTGTCAACTACATTAAATGGAATGGAAATGTGCCTCTGTCATTCCTGCATCACAGTGTATTACAGATAGTGAAGGGCAGCACATAAAATAAATTATTTTATTCTATTTTAAAGTATTAGAGGAGAGGGAGTGATGACATGTTCCAAAAGTCCACAGGCACATTTGCACCAGGAATGTTGCGGTTACATAGTATGCATCTTAGCAACTTCGCCACCAAGGCACCCCACAGTGGCCTCCATTTAGGTGAGAAGTTGTTTTTGATGTTTCTCACAATAAACAAAAGGTCATACTCGCTTTGACCTGAAGAACTGGTCGCTGATACATGGAAACATTTGAAAGAAAAAAATATCATGTTTGTAACTGCCCTCTGATCTCTTGTGCAGACAGACAACACAAACGCACGTGTGGAAACTGCAAAAAGCGCTCCAATATAGTTCACTATATATGTCCTCATGGGTTACCTAAATATCAATTGAATTGATTGTAGCCATACAGACTGTGTGTTTGGTTGTTAGTGAAACTTGAATTAGCATTTATATAAACGGGCGTCAACTGCACAGATTTGGAATTGAAAGCTGTGTAATTAGCATATAAAGCAGGTCCATCATATCACAACACTTCAGATTCATGCATGTCAATCATTAGCTGGAGGCATCGGCTGTAGTCCCACACAAATGCATACAATCAAATCAAGCTAAATTACTTCATTTACAAAAGGAGGCTTGAGTTTCAAATGCGGCACATGTGACAACAGTCTTCGGGGCCAATATTGCCTGGAAGACATCCCACAATATTTAATGCCAAGCTTCAGCGGTTCTCACATACACAGACCTAGTGGCCCCGACTGCATCAGCCAATGCTTCTTTAGCAGAGTGAGAAACTAACTTTCAGTGATCGCATACATACAAATGAGACGTCTAGTTTTTGCCCTGGAAATGAAATGAGGTAAAAAATTGCCTGTCAGTGTCAGTTAATGACCGTGGCCGGCACAGCCTGAGACATTTAAATGAAAGCAAATGTGCTATATACCTCGTGTTAAGACGACTGCGGAGCACATTATATTACAAAGGTGTTTATGAATGTGTGCTACGTGGTTTAGCTTCAACTTTTCATGCCTTGTTAACCGGATCAACAATAGGATATCTCATGAACAACAGGGTCACCATCTTGAATCCCCACACAAACCAGGGGAATCGGGGAAGGAGAAAGGAATTAGCCTACACCTCTCCCCCAGAACTGATACAAAATTTGCCCTTGAGCAAGACATCACCCCACACATGCGTCTAACTGACTAGGAAAGACCAAAAGCATACATACTAGTGTGTACTGAAGTTGGCTTTAAAAGCTCATATACATTGCAGTTGAGCTCTCCTGGTGTGACTGCTGCAGCTTTACTCTTTTTAATCTTTCTAGAAATAGCAGTGGGATGATGGCTGAAGCATGTTCCAACCCGTCTTCTGGTATTTTGTTCAATGTTTCAATATGTGTGTACTTTTCAGGGGTTTTCTCATAGACTATATATAAAAGAGTTTTCTGAGTCTTATATTTAATAGGGCCACGTGTTCACTAGGTGGAAACGATACTTTAGATTCAGCAGAATCCCCTGGCATGGTTTGTTTGCTAAAGATCACATACATCAGATTTTCTTTTCAGACTTATACAATTTCTGACAATTTCCATAGAGTATTGTATGTCATTCAGAGACATTTCTGTTTTTGGTGATTGACTATTCATAGCTAATGTTTATATTGTTAGATTTTTCACAAAAAAAAAATGTTGCTCTTAGAGAGAGTCCTCAAAGAAATATGATGAATCAACGCTGATATGTGTATGAGTCACCGATGTTCAAGCGTGAATGAGGCAGCTGATGCTATTCAGCTGATGCGAGCACAACTTAATTGCACTGCCTCAACACAACACAAAAAAAAGTTGTTCAGATTGTATTAAAGAACTAACAGTACATGCCGTATCATGGGATAAAATACCCTAAAGGCACCCTTGAAATCCTCTTTGGACAAACATATCCATGCAGTTTGTTGCTGTTTTGTTCGCACCCATGTGTTGACATTTTGTAGATGCAATATCTTCCCCTGACGGCAACATTACCCCGGAGAACATTGTGTGTCTTATCATATTTACCGTTTGATGAAGAGCGGCTGTAGAGCTGTCTCGATTGAAGGATTTAGAAGGATCACAGGGCACATACATTATTCAACATCAGCTTTATTCCCTTTGCCTAGATAAAGTTTAAGGGTTTAGGATTGATGGAGGCTGGGAATGTACTCCTGCAATGGATTTGAAGGTAATCTACTATTTGAGTGACAGGAGAAGACAAGGAGAAAAGAAGGGGGATTCAGCCTATACAGAATGTACTACAGCAGCTTGTACTGTGTGTGCGCACTGCTCTTATTTTATGAGCGCAGTGTGAGATATAACGATGAAGACAGATCGGCTGTCTGAGGGTTAGGGAGAGCACTGTGTCTGCCCACTGTGTTCAATGTGTTTTACCAATGTAAACACACAGCCCACCATAAAACACCAGCATCATTTATCCTGCCAACTCGCTCCACGGTCCAGGTACCTGTTTGTTAAACAGGGCAGAGTGTGTGAGTGTGTGTGTGTGTGTGTGTGTGTGTGTGTGTGTGTGTGTGTGTGTGTGTGTGTGTGTGTGTGTGTGTGTGTGTGTGTGTGTGTGTGTGTGTAGGTGTGTGTGTGTACTGTAAGTGCACATATGGAGCAAAAGACTGGGTCCTCCTGACACCAACTAACAAATTGGCGCTGTGAGATGAAAACCATGGATCTCAAAAGTAACAAGTTTACTGAAGTTAAGTTAGGTGACGTTGGATCTTTTTGATCTCCGTTGGGTTTTTTTCAAATGTTTTTTTAAGCCTTAAAATGTAAGAGAGCTTTTTTAAACCAATTAATTTAAGAGGCATGTAAACAAACTTGAAGTAGTTGTCGATCTCCTTAGCCTGGCACTCATATAGTCCATGCTTGTACTGCCTACGAGAATGCGCTTAACTTTCCGAAAAAGCCCTGCATCTCTCTGACCCTCTGTTTGTTTTTGTCCCACAAGCGTCAAAGCTGTTGAATGATATTTACACGACTCTAATCATATCTTGGTGAAGGGTCTGACGTTATTAAGCAGATCCGGTCTCGACCGATCCACCTTAAATAAAGTGTATTTCTCAGTGGCATAATAAACTCAATTCTTCTGCTATAAGTTGTATTTATCGTGTTGCAGTGTGGATTGCTGTACTATTTATTAGCACCACAGTAATACCTAGCATAATGTCATGTTGTGCAAGACTCATTCTAATGATTTTGACTCAGTGTGGTTCATATATTTTAAATTTGGGAGATCTGCAAGCAAAGGTTCGGATCAGTTGAGAAAAAGGGTCAGTATATTTTAAGACACGTTTGTTTGTTTTTTAATTTAATTTTTTTTTTGAGGGGGGGAGTGTCAACATGCTCTGTTGAATTTACATAGTTTTAATTTTATGGTAATTGCCTGCTACAATTCAAACTTATTTCCAGAGGAAAAGAAAGACAAGAGGAAGAGTGGTGTGTGTGTGTGTATGTGTGTGTGTGTGTGTGTGTGTGTGTGTGTGTGTGTGTGTGTGTGAGAGTGCGTGTTACCTCTCATACGGCTAACAGGACATGGCTGCTTGTGCAAGTAATTGGTTCACAGGTGCTCATCCATAAACCGGTGGAAGGACAGGCTTTGTATTTTTCTCACATGCCTTTCAACTCTCTTGCCTTTATCACCTTTTTTCTCACCGGCCTCCATTGTGCCTCTTCCCCTTAGGCCAATGCTCTGCTCATCACATGCAGTCACATACTGTCAGCTCTTCCTCATTCTACTCACTGTGGCCACAGACTGTTTGGAGAGTGAAAGAGACAGTGGCAGACAAAAGGCAGGGGTGTCATGTAAAATATGGATGATAGTGCGCTGTGAAGGTCGAGGCTTTTTGGGAGAGAAAGAGATTGGAAGAAAATAACAGACAAACTATATACTTCATGCACACACTGAGTCAGCCATGGGCAAAACCCTCCTTTTTCAGTGAAAGTAAAGAGAGAATAAGAAGAGACTACAAAAAAAACAACCAAATGTATTTCATTGATACCCTATCTCCTTTACAACACAAACATTTAATTCAAAAAGGGTATAATAATAACCCCTGCGCCCTCCACTCCTCTACGGTCACAGAGGAGGAGATTGTGCGAAAGCGTTGCCAACTTACTAGTGGGTGAAGATTATTCCGTCATGAATAACAAACAAAAAAATAATCTTTTCATTTCTGATGTCTCTCTCTCTCTCTCTCTCTCTCTCTCTCTCTTTCACCCCCACCCTCACTCCACAATCACAGTACTCCTCCCCAAGGTTCTAGAGCAATGATATCGCCTTAGACACATAGCGAGTGGTTCTGAATTCAAAACGAGAGGAGAAGCTGATTGGGAATACTGTAGTGTCGAAAGAGTGGGACCGATGCCTGGGGAATTACACCCAGATACCAGTCTAGTGTAATGAAAGACTCAGTATTCCGGAGTCTAAATTAGAGGATGAAAATAAAGATGGGAAAGGGAGGGGGGAGGGTTGTCGGGTGGGGTTTTTGCTGAAAGGTTATTTTGTCCCCACAATCAAGCATAAGAGGAGATATGAGGAGAGGACTGAGAATTGCCTGGCTTATCTAGCATGGTGCAGAGAACAGCCACTCGGTTGTGTTACATTGTCTCACAGAGTGTCTCTCTCTCTCTCTCTCTCTCTCTCTCTTTCTCTCTACTTTGTGCGTCCCGCTGTCTCTTATCAGGCTCTTTCAGTGACACTTCACATCATTTGCAAATTGGACAACCGATCGAGTGAGGAAGACAGGGCAGTAGCATTTGGCGGTTTATGGCCGTCGAATTGTCCGTGATGGTTGGCGGGCGTGGCTCTGAACAGTTATTTGCTCAAAATTATAATTCTCACCGTGTTCTCACAATAAACTGGAGTTATCATACAGGCCTGCACACACTGACACATATTAACAGACAGACAGACAGACAGACAGACAGACAGACAGACAGACAGACAGACAGACAGACAGACAGACAGACAGACAGACAGACACACACACACACACACACACACACACACACTCACTCACGCTCTCACCAAAACAAAGCCACAATTCTCTACACCGACATGAATAGGTTGAGAAATTGCTTGTTTTGACCTCAAACTGACCTCGAAATTGCATTTTTCAGCACAATTGACACCCTGTCGCGAAGAGACAGGAGGAGAAAGGAGGCTTGAAACAGGGCAAGGTAAATGGTTGTGGGTTATAAAACATATATCTATTTCATGACAACCCCCCCCCCCCCACACACACACACACACACACACTGGCATGCACGTACAGTGTGACATTTCCAAAGGCAGTATTGATTGACAGAGAAGGCGGTGGCCAAGTCATTATGACGGTAAGAGGCT
>NC_137214.1:11687807-11792807 GCF_949987685.1 Ammodytes marinus
CACAAAAACATCCTCAGGGAAACACTGGGTTCTTTACTATCAGTGAGCGTCAAGCATGGACAAACAGTACTGCAGGCCCTGAACAAAGAGACCATGGAATCAGTAGAATGTATACAGTACATGTACCAGCATCTTACCCTAAAAATGTAACTTTCAATAAGGATTGTGTGTTAAATCTCACATTATAAAGACCATGTTACAGCACCAAGGGGTAGAGCAGGCTTTCATAATTCTCATTGGTAAGCGGGTGGTTGCTGCAGACAGCTCCAGTTTGCTGAACCAGAGCCACAGCTATAGCTGACAATTATCTTTATCATTTAAGCATGAAAGTGATCAAATGCGAATGGGAAATTGGGCTGAGTTTTGCAAACAAAGCCAGAGTGTACTCACATTAAATACACGTTTATAGATGGCAAGGCAGCCTGGTTACAGGGGGGAGGGAGAGAGGGAGAGAGAGAGAGAGAGATAAAGGGAGAAATCATTGTGTACAGTATAACTGGTGGCCATAGTTACTCTGTGTGTTTCTATGTGTTGATGCTTTGATGTATTTTTCTGCAGGAGGGATTGGATTCTCTTGGACAGGAGGTAAATACGCTTGCCAGACCAGTAAGGCACACATCTGGATCAAATTAGATCTGTTTTCAAAATCACCATGGGTACCCTGTGAGCAAAATGCTCAATTCACTGAGACAACCTGCCAACACAGAGACGGACGAGGACAACCAAACCAAGGTTAAAACTACACTGACAGATTATTCATCTTATTCATGTTTCAAACCCTTACACATTTGAAGGACTTTGTGTCCATCGTGACATGAGAAATGCTCAATGTCAAATTCATACAACACACACACACACACACACACACACACACACACACACACACACACACACACACACACACACACACACACACACACACACACACACAATAAAGATTCAAAGGCCCTTAAAAATACTTGGCTTCAGATGTAAATAATGTTTTTTTATGACTTTGTGTATATGTAACCATTCATTAAAATACATCGATAGGTATGATTTTGTTGTAAAGATTTTACTTTTATAGAAAAACAGCTAATCTGCCTAATTGGTACGGTGTTGGTGGTCTCATAGTCCATCTCATCGCCCCCGTAAACCTGTGAATAATTGTTTTATACTTTGTGTTTTGAACAAATTAAACAAAGTAGGTATAACACATTCATTAGTACACTTCAGTAGTGCTGGAAGGCATTTTCTTATTATTTTATCTATTCTTTTATTTTTGGAAACAGCCAACCAAGCTGTTTTCCTCTTTCCGGTATTTGTGCCAAGTTGGCTAACTGTCTCTAGCTGCTACATCGTTAGCATACAAATACGAGTGTGGCGTTCATCCTCTCTCATCTCAACTCTCTGCAATTAAAAATATAAGCGTATGTAAAATTTCAACCTGTGTCTTTAACAGAGTGTGAGTAGGTGTATTGGGAGAAAAAGAGCCTGTGAGCACACAGCTCTACCAGTTATGGCTTCAGAAAGACTGATTACTACCCTGCCATTAACATATGCTCCCCTACTGGGCGACGACATTAAAGAACATACAGATTTCAGAAGAATCATTCTACAATATTTGTAAAAAGGAGCTTAAAGAACAATAGGAACAGTTTCTTAAGATGATTAAGCCTCACAGAACTCTGGCAGTGAAAATCAGAGCCTACGTCAGCCAGGTTTAATGTGATTTCATGATCAACTTACTTAGACATGAGACACAAGAACAGATATTTTAGTTCAGCAGACAAGATTAAAGTTGTGTATCTCCTGATTTGAAAGAGACAGAGTGAACAACATCAGAGAGCAGAACCTGTATTACCAATAACAACCAGAGGTCTCCTTTCCTAATCACAGCTTTAACGATGATGAATGTGCAGCAGGTGTGTGTGTGTGTGTGTGTGTGTGTGTGTGTGTGTGTGTGTGTGTGTGTGTGTGTGTGTGTGTGTGTGTGTGTGTGTTTGTTGGCGTTTGTGTGTTTGTACAGGCAACCAATTCTTTATGTGTACTGAGTTGGAGTATTTGCAATTGCTCACTCTCATGAATTACATCTATTTACAGACAAACAGTAAATGTACTGTATGTGCTTGAGTGTGAGTAGATTGTATGCACAATTACCTGCCATTCCATCTATATTTGTAGTAGCCTATGTGTGTTTGTGTATAACTAAACGTTTGATCATTTTCAGTATACACACACTTTCATAATAAAGCAGTGAACTATAGCTCTTCATTTCATTTTTTTTCTCCCTGAAGGAATGAAATTAAAGTATTGGTAACCTATCAACTGATTAGACAACCCAAACAAAATGTCAGCTTAGCTCAGTTGTTGTTAGGGTGCTATGGCTGCTGTTAGGTCGGCTGCTCATTAGTTTCCTTCAGGCACACAACGCTTGACTCACCATTATGACTAATAGTGTCCACAGTGTGAACTTTTTTTTTTTACCATGTCGACTTTTACGCTTTTTCTATGTCTGTCCACTTAATTTGTGTCCTCAAATCACCCTAGATTAAATTGACTTGTTTTTTCTCTCTTTATTTATATATCCCAAAGGTGTGTGTTGGCAGCTGCTATCACTGAGTAGCTTAGCGTTTTTGCAAAACAGAAGGTTATTTTGATTTTCACAATATCATGTCATAAAGTTGCGTTGATTGTGCATTTATGGGGGGCAAAAAAGAGATAAACACACAAGTAAGAATGTCAAGATGGATATAGAGTTCACATAAACACACAATTAATGTAAACTTGTTTAACTAGTAGGAACGAGAATCCACGTATACAAACAGGGAGGGTCCTAGAGGATTAAAGAGCACAGAAATCTAGATCAAAGTATGTGTAAAATTAGGTGAAGTTACCTTGATTATACAATATCTAATATCCAATATTGAAGCCTCCCGGGACACTGATTTCTAGTATAATTACAAGATCCAGATGGCTGGTCAAGTGAGTCATTGGGTTGATTATTTCATCATTCACATGCAGCAATATGGAAGTAAACGAGCCAAATGTAAGGAAATGTGACAGAATTATTAAACAGGGCGATCTTTTAGAAACTCAAGACAGTATGCATGGTATAAAAGTTAACAGGTAATGTGTGCTTACTCAACAAACACATTGCAGCCATTGTAGAATTTTCTTTTATACAGTATTTGCATGCACACAAAAACAAATGGACTCAAACACACACACATACATAATCAACTGTGATGATCATTTCTAAGTGTTCATAAACCCCCTGGAGGTAAATGTAATAGCTGATAAACCAGCTATCAGGCCCTATGAAGACGTACCGGTAAATCATGACAGCCATTATCACTGTCAGGTAGCCAATACACGGAAGCACACGCATGCACGCAAAAACACACACCCACACATGCACACACACACACACACACACTCTCTCTCTCTCTCTCTCACACACACACACACACACACACACACACACACACACGCACACACGCACGCACACACATGCACACACACACACACACACACAAATATGCCAGTATCAGTTTAATAAAAAAACACACATAAAAGGTACTGCATTATAGGAAATTCAGTCTACAAATACATTTTACAAGATGTATGTTTATTCCCATGGTGTCTTGATAGTGTTTTATTTAGAGGCATTAAAGCATAGAGCAAATACTTGCATTTTTGTTGTCCCTGCAGCTTTCAAAAACATGTATGATTTTGTATTTGCATGTTCATTTAACAGACTAGTATTCATTTGTTTGTACTTTGACATGTCAGCTGTTGCTATGATGGGCATTGTGTCACAGCAACAGCTGACACTTCCAGTCTGTTTACATGAACATGCAAGTTAATCTATCAAGTTAGGACTAAATGAACCTTTTTGATTTATGTATGATTCTGTTTACAATTCCATTGAGCACAATGTGTATATATATAGCGTACGTAGATTACCATTAACTGATACTTTAACTGATAGGACGTAGAAGTGAATGTCATTCTGAGCTGATGCTGTGTGAAACTGAAACACTGGTAATAACTTATGATGGTGTGTGTTGGCTCATCCCATTAACACTAGGTCTGGGAAATGTTTGAAATTTCAATACCTTGCTTTAAAAAACCCTACATTAAAAAAATAAGCCAATCACCTCATACGTTAATAGATAGGTGTGACATATTGGGAAATGTGCTTATACGTAGGCTTTCATGCCAAGAGATACATTAAATGATTGATACCTGCTGTATTATGTTTGTGCGCTGGTAGTATAGTGTCAGACCTGGGAGGTAATTAGCTTAGCACTTAGCTTAACACATAAACTTGATGATGAGGGAAATAGGCAGTGTAGCGGAAAACAAGTCTTCCTAAAAGCATTTTTAAAGCTCATGCATTAACACTTGTGTGTTCTTTTTGTCTTGCACAAAAAAGGCAGCATAGATATTAGAGTGCCATAGATCCTCTTATGATTCTTGCCAAGAAAGCGAACAGTAATTTTTTGCTAAATGTTAATTTAATCCATTAAATTATTAAGCACAAGTAGTTGCACAACAACTTTGCCTTACTTAATGTCTATATAATTTGCAATTGGCATCTTTAAAATGATCTGTTAATTAAAAAATTTAAAATCTGAACAGACCTTCTGTGCCAACTTTCAGTAATTGATAGTTTGCTACATTTGGTTCAAAATCAACCCAAATATTGAAGGAGGATGTGTGTGTCGGTGGACATACTGTATAAGTAAACCCTAGAAAACCAAACAAAGGTTTGGGGAAAAGGGGAGCACCAACCGAATGTGCTCACTTCACCTGACCTTCACGGGGATAGAAACACCCCCTCAGGACATATGTTCTTCGCATGGACACCATTTGAGAGGATAAATGAGATATTTTAAAGTGGGTGTTGTCTTTGCTGGATTAATAATGATGCTTCCATTGCCACAATCCTCCCACTCTGTTGACAACCTGACAGCAAGAAAAATGAACATACTCTGTTGTGATCCTCTTGTCTCATGACTGACACGCCTTTAGAATCAGCAGGAATAAAGCAATTTCAATGGACACACAGTCCACAGTTCACATGTATTAAAAAACGAACAAATACACGCCTCCAATTTGAATTTGCAGCTGCTGTTTAACATTATTATTCCTTCATTTTGTAAAACACAGAGGATTGATTTAATTTGTTACCGTTCGTTAGCCCTTAATATCTCGTTAGGCTAAACAGTTTTTCTACAACACATTCATGTTTTATAAGGATTCTAAGTGGTGGGACAACTTTACTGAAAGTCCACACCGTCAGACATTTCATTATGTAAAATGTAATCAAATCAGGCGAAATACGGGGCAGCTGTCACTTTGAAGGACCTCTTGTCAAATTCTACCTCTGCAGAGTACATTAGAGTCAGACAGGCTCTGATAAGTGTTGTAGTTTTAGAATATTTTACATTCCGAATCTTGAAAGTCCTGTGTCACAACCATGATATGTCAACACCGACTTAAACTTTCTGAAGAAGTTATTTGAAATTTTTTGATAATTTTATTTTCCTGAAGTAGTTCATACTAGCACCTAACCTCAACAGAAAAAACAAATGGCTACTAGATAAATTCCATTTGTTATGTTAAAGAAACATTAAATATGTCAACAACGTCAGACAGGAAATCTGACGGAGTTGACATCTGACGGTTAGCTCAGAAGCTTAGTATATGTTGGATACATACATGTAATTTAATTTGACGAAACATAGGGTTTGTATTTTTTCAACATTGCACCCTGTTTTGTCCCACTTCTCAAGAATCACTGATAAGCTAATATTGAGCAGAAAATGCCATATAGCCAATAACACCTTGTGGCTAACCAAAGCTTTTAAATCAGCCTTTCATCATACAGTATGTGGTAAAAAACAACAGAGGAATATGTAAATACACAATACGCTACACCCACATCCCATGCCACAAGGGGACGGTCTGCTTCAAGAGGTCTTTATTTTTATGTCCACACATGCTTTTCACCTCAGCAACACTCGGGGGGTCATCAGGGTTGGGTACCTCAGTGACAATAATAACTTTGTAAAATGTATTGATAATTCCTACTGTATTATTAAAAACTAGGTAGATCGGATTGAAATTCAGTGGGGTATCCCTTTAAAACCGTATTACTGGTGATTATGGTTTCGGATGTGATTACAATAATCATGATTTGTATAAGGATCAATATTGATTTTTACTATACTTTAAGTCTTTCTTTGCTAATCTTTGAAAGTAGATGGAGAACAGGAAAAGTATGTAAAGAGAGAGGGGACATTACTTGCAGCAATCGTGCCAGAGACATTGTGATCTTGTGCTTTAGTCCACCAGATGCCTGTAAGTAATTTTCTTCATTATTGGTATCCCATATGAAAAAAATAATAATAATATGGATAGTAATATGGGACTTTTCTATAGTAGGACTAATCGACTATTGAGGGAGCCTGTGGAAGAGAAAGAAGGGTGAGGAAAAAACTCCCCAAAACATGTCTCCGCTTTAGGCACTATTACAGTAGCAATGGTGATGGGCTTTGTGTCGCCCTTTGTGTCCACGATTTTGGCTTATTTGTCAAACCTAAAAATTGTCGGCATTGACAACCTGACAATCAATAATAACACCCAGCAGCACATGCTTTATTTATAGTGACAATAATTTACTGTATTCTCTCTCTCTCTCACCATCCAGGCTTTAATCCCTGATTCATGACTTTGGCTACACACTTTTATCTATCCAGCTCTCATAGTTTTTTCATTCCATGTCATTTGTCTCTCGCTCTCTCTCTCTCTCCATGCCGCTCACTCAGCCTTCTAATAAGATCATTCCGCTGGGAGTAGATAAGTGTGGCTGTCTCGATAAGGAGGCTGCGGAGAGGGAACGTTGCAATCTGTCTCCATCCGCCACCCACTGTCACAGCTGCCCTGATCCACCGTTGGATAGCGACGTCATCTCTATTGATGTGGGGCTACAGCACGGCTGCTATCTGTGATCTACAAAGGAGGCAGCCTCTCATCTGCAGATGCTGATGTTATTCCCTCATTTACCCAGAGTATTTCCAATAATGAAAGATTAAATGGTATACGCTTAGGCCAGTCGTGGTGAAGGCAGTCGATGTAACTCTTTCAAGGGTTTAACCCTAAATCGGCTCAGGTTTGTGTTAATCCTTCAGGGTGCATGATATACCTAATCTAAATTCATTAATAATCGATCCATTCATTTGATGGTTTTGCTTTCTCTTGTTCCTAGGTTTGGTCTAGAGAAACACTGTTTAGATCAAATGGCAGGGATGTCCTTTTCAAGACCTAACTAGATATTGATCCTATGCTGACATATACCGCCACTCAAGTATTGATCCTGACCATCTCAAAAGAACTGCTTATTTTAAATAACACGAACACTGATTATTGTTATATTATTATCATCACTGTGCTGTAGCTTTAGGGTTGCACAAGAAACCCATATGCTTGACCTTAAGTTGTTTCATTCTGCCATTAGTTTAGTTTAGTTTTATTTGTGCAAATAAACAAGATTAAAAAATGGCAAGAAGATGCGCATAGACATACATAAATGCACGGGTGGGACAAAAGAAACCCCGAAGGGCTTATGAAGGATGTCCACCTGAAGGGTGGACATCCTGTTCAGACATCCATTAGGATGGCTGAACAGTCATGGACTTTCTGGTGAATTATTATGAGACACTATAGCCTACATGAACGTAAATAAAACATGGCAACACTTGTGCCATTTTAAAAGGTCAGTGTTATCACAAAATTTAAATTAAGTCATATTTTTCAGACACATTGCAACCACCTGCATGGTGATGTTTGCTGTAAAAAAATAATTCAGAGGCATGGTAACTTAACTGTAGGATGGGTTGCCCCTTATCATCATACCTTTCTAAAAAGTGGACAATTTGTACTTTCTCATAATAAATAAAGACGTATTGAAGTTATGAAACCCATAAAGAATAAAGTAGGAAGATAACATGATGTATGTAATGCTTTATGAGCAACACTAAAACAAAGTTACTTAAAAAAAATTGCCGATAGATTTTTAAATGTAGTTAATTACTGACAAAATACAGTAACCAACTAATAGCCTACCTGCCCCCCCCCCCCCCCCCCCACCCACACACACACACACACTCTCTCCTTCTACTACTCACCTTCCTCTTACGCTCCAACTGCATTAGCATGATTGTGTTGTTGTACCATCGTCTGACTTCCAGTTGACACCATATTTCTTGGCGTATTGACGATTCTGTCCTGTCCAACTACGATACAAAAGTCACAAGACACCCTTTGTTACACAAATGGATCTTCACTGTTGCAGTAAAACAAAGGAACCTGTTGGTTAAACCAAGATTTTTTGGCTCTTGTGTACCTCTAGCAGACACTCAGTAGATGGACAGAAGGAAACTTGAAGGCTAATAGTCAATAAAAAATCCTGCTATCTCTAAAAGCTCAAGATTCAAAGGCCATGCTCACTTGAGGAACATCCACAAGGTGATCTTATTCATTTTGGCAGATTAGAGCTCTTCTCAGGACTGTCTGAGAGAGTACGGTGCTCATTCGACAGCTCGCTCAATCACTCACCTGTTAGCTAAGCTTTGTCAAGCCTGTCACGGTGAACACTAGGTTGATAGCCCGTCAATTATTCTATATTCAATGAACGTAGCCTACAATCCCAAGGACAAAATGCCGATTGGGGGAAAGGAAGTAAACAAATGGAAAAGAGCCCTGAGAGTTACTGTGACTAAGGAGTGCTAGATACATGTTCCTGGCTTTCCAGCATGTTAGCTCACCGGACTAGTTGCATTTTACACGTCATTTAACAAGTCAATTGCAGGCCAAAACACACACTGGTCGCATCATATACATTATAGATAAAATAAGTTAGGTTAGCCTAAAGTTGCCATGGTCTACTGAACAAATTTGAATAAACTACTTTTGCTGAAGAGTTGACACACCACTTGAATTCACAATTAAGGTCTGTTTAGTGTTCATTCTATGATTGGTTTTCCAACTTTCTCTGTGTCTTGACTAGCCTACTGCTTAAGCTTCCGGCTCACCTGCATTCCCTTTGTATGACCAGAGGGCACTTGAACAAATGCTCGCATTGCTGTCAATACTGGCCTTATTCATTTATTTAGGGCAGTGGTTATTATTTTATCAATTGGGGCCTGAAATTGAAGTGCATTGACAGATCAAATATTTGATCCCACCGAATTTCTGAAATGTCCTGGCAAGGGCCTGCAAAGCCTGTCACAAATCTGAGGTCTGTTCAAGGGATAATTGCTTTCGAAGAGGCCAATGTCCGGTCAAACTTTTGCTCTCCTCCTTTTTTCCCCCACACATGCACACACGTACGCACACACACTTACACACTCTTTTTTTTCAAAACCTTTCTGAATTTGTGTCGGCCTATCTCACAGACTCTCTCACATGTCAAAGTCATATATATTTTTCATTTGCCTCCTTGTCATCCTTTGATTGCACTCTCTATATTCAAACTGTCATGCTCTCAGAGACATAACTCCCTCTCTTTCTCTCTCCCTCACCCCTTCAGTTTTTTGCCCCACATTTTAAAACTGAGGATTCACTTCGACACGCACTTGAGACTTCATCTCACAAAAAGCTTAGGTGTAAGTTATAACACTGATGAGGGCTCAGTTCCATTAAGGGCAACAGTAAGCCAGCATGCACAATACCAGGACCCTTAACTGAATCACCTACATGACATTGAGGTTAGTGGTATTGATGACAACTGCACTTTGCCTGCTGGGAGATGTATGCTGTGCTCAATCTCCCTTTTCTGTCTTTTGACAAGTTATACGCTGCAGTTCAACTCTTCTCCCAGTTTGGGTTGTCATACAAAACACATATAGTGCACTGTACTGTAGGGAACATAATGGGATGTATAGGTGGAAGGAGGGGTTGAAATAATGCAGCAAATACTTTAGGAGGAAGTATAGGGGTTTACACTGATTTACAGCTATCTGGGAATATTAGAAATAAGCACACTTTTTATACCGATTAACAGAAAAAGAACATGCATTAAATGATTTTTGTTCTTTCAATTGGAGTATTTTTCTAGTTCTGCATGGTAGAGGTTGGCAAGGCAACACTCACTTGTGTACTTCTTTTAAAAGACCAACATACAGTATTTGCAAGACAGCTAGATTAAAATGAAAGCCAACAGTTTATCCAACAAAACAACCTAAAAACAGTGTGTTTGTGTGCAACAGAAACAAAGGTTGACTCTGCTCCCACCATATGTGCAGAATCCCCTAACCCAGGACACCAGCATAGGAAGACTAAAGTGTTTTATCTGGGAATCCATGACATAATCCAGGGTCACAGGCAGTGATTGGGTAAGAGGTGCGACTTTCACACTTTCACTGGACCCTATACAACAGTATTGTCTGAAGCAAATATTGCCATGTTGAAATGTCAATGTGGTTGTTATTTATCAATGAAGAACTTTTAGGTTTGGCTATAAACAGCACTCATATCACCTAATGCCTCTCCATGGCATGAGTGTTCAAGCCTCTGCTAACCCCATACCCTAACCCTAATATTACCACCTCGACTCAGCAGGATTTTTCACATCCTCCACTGCGGCACATCACAACTCCAATTCTGTCAAAAAGACTTCAATAGAAGAGTCTCTGAGGAAGCCCCCTGCTGATCCCAACATGAGCCCGCTCTGTCGAGGTTTTGTGTTTCTCGAGCTCCCCCCCCCCTGAGTTTTCCTTTCATCTCTCTATATTCCTGATATAATTTACCACCTGCTTGATTTGTGAAACATATAACGTCACTTTCCCCTGGGAGGTTCCTCTTGAGTGATGCATTTGTTCTCAGTGGGAGATTTATTCAACCATTTTATTATTTTGACAGTGTGAGCATATATTAAGTTTATTTTGATCCATAGCTGCCCCAAGGGAGTTGTATTCCCTTTAATTTATTATACCCTTCCATGTGAGTTTTCACAAACATCGTTATATGATCAAATCATTTAATTTTAATATATTTCTTAGTCAGAGAGCAAAACGACAAAAAAGAAAATTCAAGGCGGTTGCCCTTCAGTGAATTTATCTTTTAATTAAATTATATTAGAGAACAGTATGTTCATATTTAACCATATCAAGCAAATTATGTTATGTGCTTCTTCTTATTGGTTATCTCTGTTGAGGCTCATTGCATTGGTGCCCTGAGACAATTGACAGATCGAGTGGTATTGATATAAAACATAGATAAACAAGGCCCTTGTTTCCACAAAGTGAGAAGGTCTAAGGAAAGTCCTGGATGTGGTACAGTGTCTAATGAAGCCATCGGATCAATCTATAAATCTGACAGACTCATATTTCTACATCCAAATCTTCTAGCACTACAGAATATAAAGCAGTTCCACTCCTTTACATACATTTCTAAATACATGACAAACAGTATCCTCCATGGACTTGGTGACTTTCATTACTCAGAGGTTTTTAGTTTCTTTTGATGCTATGTTTTTCTTCTGAACATCTGAAACGATGACTCAGTCTCAAGTGTTTTCTACTCACAATGTTGTTAAGTTGTTTTTTTTGTTGTTGACAATGTTGTTGTTGTTGTTGTTGTTGTGAATCTCCCTCCTTTTATCTTTCCGGTTGTGAGCTATCAGTCGGTGAGATGAGAGATGGCTTTGCACTTGTGAGAGACCATGATACACACTTCACATCAAAGTGACACACACACACACACACACACACACACACACAAACACACACACACACACACACACACACACACACACACACACACACACACACACACACACACACACACACACACACTTATGGGAAAATGGAAGCGAAAACACCATCTGGCTAGTAGAGTACGAAAGAAAACAATATGTACAATAGCTCAGACAGCGGCTTTCCATAAATAACAATGCTGTTATGACCAGACCAGTACTAACTGTAACTACTGTATACATTTCCTTGGGAGCTTGCACGTTCTTCTTATACTTGCTGACATTGAGATGTAGCATGCTGATCTGTAAGCTCCAGAGTAATTAATGAGCCTACTGTGCATCCCAGGGACGTGAGAGGGAGGATGGGATGAGGAGAAGGAGGAGGGGGGTGCGGGGGGCAATGACAAAGCTGTGTTTAATTAGACTCATACAGAGGTCCAGCCGTCCTTGTGGGAACTGCCGGTCCTTCGCGAACTCTTACATCCATTACCATTCTGGGCAGACAAGAACAGGTAAATGGAGAGAGAGAGAGAGTGAGAGAGAGCAACAGAACAACATGGGACAGTGCAAAGCAAAGTGATTGGGTATCGCAGTCAAGGCCGTAGCCAGGATGTTTCAATATACAGAGGTCAACTTGTAATTTTTTTAATGACAAGTCTAAATAACTGATCCATAATTGATATTATTTAATACAGGATCATTAATAGCAGGTTAGCTGCATTCTCCCTTTAATTTCAGCATAACATTTTCAGTGAAAGTCAGCATCTCATTATTGGCACTGGCAGTAGTGCTAATGTTACCAACTAAACCTTTTTAGATACCTTCCTTCTTTGTCTTTGCGTGTGGCTCCACCTCTGTTACCGTCCCAAACCTTCAATTTGTTTGCTTTAGCCTGTTTGACATCTTCCTGGCAGGTGAATAAAATAGGCAGGAATCAACATGGCGTCAGGACAGCTTTGTTTACTTTGGACAATTGGTTTGTGGGTATTGAAGTTTAGTTGAGCTGCGAGTCTCTAATGTGCGTATGTTTATTAGTTTAGTAAATACAAGAAAGAAGACCCACTCTGCGATTTCCGATCCACATTAATGACAAAAAAACATGAGGACGTGACCTCGGTGTCCTCAATGGTAGAGACGGACTTGGCCCACGTAGCTATGTATCTAACCACAAGCCCTTTTATAGTTTCTGTTATCATTACACTTGCAAATTTATAATGCCGGCATTGTAACTTTTTATTCCCCCTGGCCAGCATGTTTTTTATTGCCAGCATTACAAATACATTTTTAATGTGGTGATAAGCTAAACAAACAGGGGGTTTAGTCAGAATGAAATAGAAAAAGAGCAGCAGTGACACCCCCCCCCCCCCCTCACCCCTCTCCCTCCATCTACTAAAAGAGGAGGAGAATATATTCTGCAGTGCACACCGTTTCCAGGTGGTTATCTGCAATACGGGCCGGGCAGCGCTCAGCATCCATCTGGCAAGCCAAGCACACACAGATGGAGGGATGGGAGGGGGTTTAGTTCTGAAGCTCAGGGACCATCACTACATGATCTGGATGTCTTGGAGCGCTTTGAAAAAAAGGTGCAACACTGAACTCATACCGGGATACACACTACTTCTCTCTCTCTCTCTCTGTCTCTCTCTATTCTCAATAGCTCACCAGGTTGCAATTATTCTCAGCAGTTGCATCTCAGTCGCTATAAAGCAATCTCCACTCTCCTCTGCAGATGTATAGCAGAGCGGTCAGTGCATTCTGCCTCTGCCCAGGCCCAAACAAATCTTTTTATCTCTTTCTCTGGTACACATTTAGGCTACACAACTAAAAGAGACCGTGGTTGACACAGGATTGCAGACTGCATCTCACAGCACCATTATTATAATTTTTTGTGTGTGCTTCAGTTTCTTGAAAACAACTTACACAACATGTTCTATGAGCCCTCATTTTGCACCCGAGAATGTTGTTCCTGGGTCTCACAGACAGTGATGTATTCCTCTGGTTTCCTTCTATTATCTCTCATCTCTTCTACAGAATTATTCAGATTTTTCTCTTAGGCCTACAGATTAGAAGAAATGTATAGTAAAGGATATAAAAAAGGACGTGCAAAAGAGGGGCAGGGAGATGGAAGAGAGGTGGTTAGAAATGTAAGGTAATGATAGACTGGCAAAGAGGTAAAACAAGGAGAGTTGAAAAGGTGAATGGAAAAAAGAAAGCACCTGAGATGGGGTAAGAATGGATTTAATATGGGGGAAAAGGGCGGGGGGAAACAAAGATGGGGAACAAAAGGGAAGGGTGAATTAATGAGAACTCTGTCTTTCCAGGTCAGTACTGAAAGAACCTGTTGTGAGCTGCTGCAGCAGATTGACATCACAGCCCATCCCCGGGGGAAGACAGTGGCCACCGTGTGTGACCGGTAACACAAACAACATGTTACCAACCAATACACACTGGCATACAGACCGTGTACATGGAGACAGACACACGCACGCATGCACACACACACACACACACACACACAAGCAAGCCCAAGAAGTTTTGGGAGCACTTGCCCTTTGAAAAGCAAAAAGCTGAGGAAAGTGTAGGAGAGCCAGAGGAGCACAGCAGAGCAGCAGGGGGCGAATCAGAACAGGAGGTGACAGAGGGCGGTTACCTTAGCAACCAGGCCCCTGGTGACAAGCGTCCTGATCAGTGGGCGGACAGTCTGATACCCAGCGTGTTTCCCCCGGGGTTTCACTGGAACTATTTTGCATTAATGGCCAAAATGTGACTTTTCCAATGTTACGATCCCTTTAAGAGAGACGTTTCAACCAAGGCTGCCACTGCACACTTGGTTTAACAGAAGATTGAATCCAACATAGTGCTATAGCTGGCAATTGACATAATTATAATTCCATTATGTTTTCTTTAATCTATAAAGGATATAGATATATTTACAGGAATAGTTCAATATTTTATTTTTTATCTTTTAAGTCACTCAAGAAAAGGTGAAAGAAACTATTCCTGTAACTAGGACCTTCTAAAGTTTATCTTCTTTTGACTGTCAGCAGAGGCAGGCTACATGCTCCCCTTGACTACCTGCATTGGAGCTAGGCTAACCTGGATGAGCAACCTTTGCTCATTTACAAATGGGAAAAAAATGCATACACAGTTTCATGAACGGTGTCGCCTTTTCTGGAGCCGGAGAGCGAGGTAAAAAGCTAGATATTAAAAAGGTTGAACTTTTTTTTTATGCAACATTTTGTATGATTATTCGAAGTAATATACAGTATGTATCTGTGTCGACTTAAAAACACCCATGACATTTGCATAATATGAAATGGGAGGGATGTGTGTTTTTCTTTTTGGTGGTCTACGAGCTTCACATTGGCTAGAGAAGTAAATACACAGTATGTCAAGTGGATCATCCTCATTGTGCAGTAACACAATCCTGTTAGTTTTACACAACGGCGGCCATGTTTCCTTGTGGTGTTCAATTCCCAAGGTACAGGGTAAGCACACTATCTCCTGAGCACGACTCAATAGGTCAATAGTGGCCTGTGACAAAGACGTCTGTTTGCTCTGGTGGAAGTAAAAAAATGGAAGGATTCCAATTAACGGAAAAGTGTAGACAAAATTGGAGAAGTGTTTGGAAACATTTGTTGTGTGCCACATAGGCCCTTAAGGGATTTTCTTTTGGTAAATTGAAATACTGAACAAACTTCCCCAGCTGCTGCTGTATAGGGATGGCTTGTGGCTGTGATAACTGTGATCACTTAATTGAAGGTAGATCAGAGGTCACAACCTTTAGTGACAGACAAACAGGTGCTCCTGCTGAGTTTGGCAGTGACAAGGTCAATACTGTGTTATTGTCCATCTGTTACAGAGAAACTATTGCGGTTTTACATGGGAGTGGGTCAGTGTGCGTTCATACAGCAAGAGTGTAAGCCTCTATAAGAAGGGAGAAGGAAAACTGAATTTTAAAGAGAAGAGAGGAAGAGCAAATGTTCAATGCTTTGATCCTATTTTATGTATGCATGCAACAGCAAGCGAAGCCGACTAAAGTAGGGTGAAGAATAAATATATTTTCTTGGTATTGTAATCTCAACTCAAAGCAACCCCACTGGCTATTTTCCCTTTGTTCACCAATACATAATATCCTCTCCTTTCACTCCCCTCCATCTTCATCTCTCTCTCTCCTCTTCTATTTCAGCCATAATATCTCTGACTCACAGTGTCACGAGGGCAAGGAGATATCTGATAGCACATTTTGTGTCACTGCGCACAAACACACACACACACACACAGCTCATATGGCACCGCCCATTGGAGGTTCACATACAGCAGGGCCATCACCAATTAGGTGGTCCATTGAAGATGTCAAACTCACTCATAATTCTTAGCTGCTGTCTGCCCTGCCCAGTGCTACCTGTGAATGTCAAGCTTATTAGTCTCACTTTTATGAAGCGTTTTGCAAGATGACATGGATACTGGCTTTCCAAACTTTCCCTTCCATCTGCTAACTCATTGTTATATTATATATATATATATATATATATATATATATATATATATATATATATATATATATATATATATATATATATATATATATATATATATATATATCTACTGTCTGCTGGAAACCAGACTCCTGAGTCCTGGCTCTGTGTGCAGTGCTACAAGCCTGGACAGATTGAGCCTTGAGATGTGTTCCAATTCAGACAGTCTGAGTCGTGGATATGTGCCTTAATACTGTCACAACTGATTTAAAACATAACATTTTGAGCAAGACCTGAACTAAATTCTCTCATCATCCACTCTGCCCCTCTACAGTATTTCACATGAGTATTAATTGCTTTGGTATGGCAATCTATCTACAGCTGATCTCCATCTTTGGTAAATGTGATTCAAATCATGGTTTAGCTGAAAATTGTGTTGTGTTGTTTTCTCCAGAGGTATATTTTGGAGTAAGCATGACTATAATGCTAGTTGTCACATGGAACACCACTTTAGTTTAGCGTGACCGTGTGCAAATATTTATTAATTGGCATTGGCAGTGAACAAAAAGTTCAGCTGATGCCATTAGTTTTGTGGGCATAAGCTTTGAGGAAAAAAAACACAATTTTGACCTTTTGATAGTTGAAACAATTTAATTAGGACTCACTTACATTTATAAAAGTTGTAGTGCCTTGTTACTTAACAACTTTGTTTATTAAACCAACCATATAGAACCTATTCATTATGGAGTTTTTTGAGGCACACGCAGGCGGATTTGTTTTGACTTGACAGAGCCAGGATAGCCTCCTGTTTAACAGTCGTTATTGCTAAGGTAAGATAATTGGCTGCTAGCTGTTAGAAATATACAGCCTTGTGAGTGGTATTCAGTAACTCAGAGAACTGTCAGCAAGAAAGTGAAGATGTGTTTTTTTTCCCCAAAAAATTTGAACTCTTTGTTCTTAGTTTTAGTCTCTTGAAACCAGAGCTCAATTACATTTGCCCCGAAACAACCATTACACAGCATTTACTTTGCTACAAATTCTGATTACTCACAAATGCATGGGTTGCAGATCTGTTTATGCCTGGCTATAGCTCCTGCACACCCAGGTGAAAAAAATAAATGCATGAATAGACCTAAGTACAAACGTAGAGTGAATATCCCGACTCTGATCTTGAATCTTAAATACCCTGCTTTCAAATAAAGGGCATCCATTTTGAGGATTTTTCATGAAAACGCTGGGGTTTTAACTTCTTTTTAGAGGTTTACTCGAGAAGAAATAAGTGGGGCAGCTGGTGCCTGGAGAACACAGTAAAGAAAAGACCACATATAATCCAAAAGGTGGCCATTGTGCATGTTGTTTTCTCTCACACAGATCGTATGGGATACTGGCTGGCTACTTTGTATGTCATGTATGTAATGGCACACACACACACACACTGCACTGTATAGTCAACATCTGACATGTGCTTCATGCAGTTTTGAGGGTTTGAATTGATCGCTCCATGCTCTCGTTCTTGCTGGCATTAAACTTAAAGAGATCCTATTATACTACTTTTCTGGTCTTAATTTCTTGTTTTACACTGCTATAGAGCAACCTGACACGAATCACATCACACTATGTAGATTTTCGGGAAGCTCTTTCTCTTATTTTGGCGATCCAGCACGTCCTGTCAACACTTGAGTGTGTGTGCTTCGGCAATCTCCGCTCAGTCCGCCTGTGCTTCGGGGATCTCCGCTCCCCTCCCCCTGCAAACCCCACTCCGTTGTGATTGGTTACCTTCCTTCCGGAACACTTTCAGTGGCGGGAAGCGCGAGCATGGACCTATAAGGGCGCGAGGCAGACGCGAACAGGGAAGTGACAGCATTACCATACATGGAAACATCCGCGTGGTGACGTCACGAAGTTACATGCGACGTCACAAAGTTACGGAAGGGTTGACCGCTCTGAACCGCTCTGAACACGTGACTTCTCGACTGGCTAGAATACTGTTTAGTGCTCTGCACAGACACCCCAGACGGTCAGCAGGGAATACGTCGAAATGCATGTAAGTCATTATTTGATAATTTAGTATGGTTAAGCATGACTATGAATCATCATAACAACGTTTATAGGTCATAAAAGTCAAAAAGCATCATAGGTCCTCTTTAAACTTTGCAGGGAGCCATACAGCCAACTGAGCTGTGCACCAAAGAAATCCATAATTCTATTTCTTCTCCATTCACATCCCTTTACTCTCAGTAGTTTAAGAGACTGAACTATATTAAACTGAAACACTCACAGAAGTCTGTCTCTCTACATGATAAAAAAAAAACATCAAAACATTGTAAGGATTTATCAGTAAAAAAGCAGACTCGTAGATGTCTGTAGTCTTCGTCAACTGCTATTACAATGAATATGAGATTAAACTGTGCGTCGGAATTAGTTATGCAAAAACTGTATTAGCTTTCATGTCTTTCCTATGATCAAATGAGACCCTGCAGCAACTTGCCATCTGCAAATGTCTTGTCTGAGCCTGCCTGCCTGCAGTACATTATAGATGTGCTACGGTTTGTTAGACATACACATAATCCATACTCACAAGCCCACAGGCCCTGATTACAAGTGGGACGTTAAACTCCAATGCATCAGTGTGTGAGCGATAGAGAGGAAATGTGAGCAGAAGGCTGCCTGCTGCTGTGATGAGCTGTCAGTTTAAGGATTACTAGGAGGGGCACCATTAAAAAATCACAGCAGCACCGTTCCACTTTTCCTGCTCCCCCACCATCAGATGTTTGTGTGGAATCTGTCGGAGAGATGGAGGGAGCATCAGGAGTATTGGAGGGAGGGCAGAAGAGTGAGGAGAGAAGGATGGAGTGTTGGCAAAGTAAGAACTCCACAATTACAAGGAAGACAGGAGAGAGGAAAGAGAACAGACGGTTGAAGAGGAGAAAGGTGCACACGAGACAGATGTCTGTTGACTATAGCATGCTATCTGGCTTGATATATGGGGTTTTGTAGGCTATTCAGCAGCTTTCAATTCCATGACAAAAGCATCCTCCATCAACTTTTAGAGGACGAGCTCACTGCGAGTCGCACCACATTTCAACACTGCACTCTACAGGCTGGAAAGGGAATTTCAATTGTATGTAATAATAAATAAATAAGTTGCTTGGAAAGGAAATTATACACACAGGCTGCTATCAGGGGACCATAAGCAAACAATTCAGGCACTTTTTTTTCAATCTTGCAAAGACCAAATGGAGTATATTGTACATAGGCTGAACAAGTGAAACTGATAGCTAATTAGAAGTGTTGTTTGAGGTTACAAGTGTCAACTGTTTGGACGATTCTGTTGAAATATAAATAACAGAGTGAACTGGGACTTATGGAGCGGCTTTGACGTCTGCTGCTGCCCACAGTAAACTTTAAATACAATTGTTTATATAACAGACGCTCACAGTGGGACTGTCAACTTCACAGATGTGAGTGTTCAGAAAGTTAGAGAAAGATTACTGTGGGCTTCACTTTTCAAACTTGTAGTCTGCAATGGCTGCTGTGTGTCTCGAGCACGTTGTCCACTCTCTGATAGTATAACCAGAGACAAGGAGGACACACTTTAATGATGTGAACAATATCCAAATTCCCCCCTTAACTGTCCCTTTGAAGAAGGACTGCAGTGTATAATTAATACTTCAACATTTACTACACCTTTTTCTTTTTGTCCTGAACACCCAAGGACACACACATGCCAGCACCTGACACCCCTAACCATGACTTCTAGCAGCATCACACACTGACACTTAATACTTGTGTGATTGTGCTGACAGATGTGTTATGGTTCAGTGGCCAACGGGAGAAAGCTGACGGTGAATGTAACAAAGGAGAAGCTTGTGAGCACTGTGCAGTATGCACTTCAAGTAGCAACGACTTGTCCTTCATGTTTAAAGGTCACATATTATGCTAAATGCACTTTTTAAATGTGTTCCAACATATCCATGGGTCCACGGTGTGCCTAGAGACTGCCAAAATATAAAAAAAACAACAATCTCTCCTTTTCTCACTCTCCCCCTTTCTGAAACCCCCCCCCCTCCCCCCCCCCCCCCCCAATATACTCCAGTCAGAATTCTCCTCGTTTCTGACCTCAAAAACTGGAAAGCCAGAAGCTTCCACTGTGCAGCCCACACCCCTATTTCTTATTGGTCCACGGCCCTGACAGACAGAGGGCAAGGCGTATCTGGCTTCGCTTCCGAACAGGGGGCGGGGGGAGCTCAAAGATTGTATATTTACGAGGGGAGCTGCAGCTCTTTTAAAAAAATAGGCCATTGTGAGATTAGCTGAACATCAGCATAGTACAATAAATTATCTGAAAGTTTTTTTCAGCAAACAATTAAAGAAAAACGTATTAGGGACCACTAATACCATATAATATGGTGTATAATAGTACCGAAAAGTGTATAATATGGGAGCTTTAAGCTGAGGGTGGGGGCAGCCATCTTGGTGAGGATAGGCCTAAATCATGAGGGTCCCTATAGTTGTGACATGGTGTCGCAGCTTTCCTTGGGGATCAAATAATAACTGACAGGAGTGAGAACCAGTTTCACTCAAGCGTTTATTCTCACAGGGACGGCCTGCCTCTCTTATGTGAGAAAACACTCAACGCTGTCCACAGAAATATGAGCTTTTTGTTCACGTTTTTCTCAAAGGTCCTGCTTGAACATGTGTAAGAAAGTGGACATTGTCATATTTTACTTTGAAGATTTAGAATATGCATGGCAGTTGACAGTGTAATCATTTTCCCGATCATCCTATGAGCCACACTGTAATGTTGTACTGCTCCCTAGTGGACAATAGTCAGAACCACAACTGTTATTTTGAAGCTTGGCTCACATGATGAGCCTGCCAAGCTGAGTTATTGTGACAAGATAATGTTGTGCACTCTGCCGCAATTTCAATAGTAATGACGAAGCTTATGAGGAAATTTCTGATGCTAATCTTATAATTTGCTTGAAATGAGTTGTAAATGAGCTGGCTTCCACTGCGCTACATATTGGTATCACTGGATTCACATTACCAACCTTTATTGCTTTGCCATCAACTGCTCGTGATGAAATTCATTAGGATTTGTGACACAGTGGGGCAGCTCAGTCATGTATGTCGTCATCCTCCATTCAGGCTGATAAAGAGTGGAGCTGCAACATCACAAAGCAGCATGCAGAGCGCAGGCCTAGAAGAACTATTAGCATTACAACATTTTACATTTAATATCAGATATTTTGGGGAAAAAACTTCAATACATGACATCCGTGTCTATGCCTACGTGTACACGTTATATTTGAACAAACATTTTACTCACAAATATGCAGATGTACATTGTTACCAAAAACACTCCCAATAAAGCTGATTACATTACATGTCATGTCGACTACGTGCTTATATTCAAAGTGACTTATAACTTGAGGTAGGCAGTTAGCATTAATATAAGGGTCTTGCCTAAGGACCCTCACTGGACTTGCCATTATCGGGAATCGAACCCTAGTTTCCCATACCAAGTAATGGTGTTACTGAGCTATCACGCTGATTAACAGGATCAAAATCATCTAAGAATTAAGTTGCAACTTTATCAGTTTGTTCTTTTTTTAATATATAGCCTACTATATGCTATAATTAAAATGTTCCATTGAATAACTTAACTTATGAATACAACAGCTGGGCCGACATAGAAAACCTCTTTGTAATCTTTAAAAAACACACTGTGTTCGTCTTAGTGAAATATATTTCTCAGTGGGTGAGCATTTAATTCTCTGCTAGATTTACCACTTAAATAAAATGTGCTTATTAGCCTACATATAACTCTCAGTAGCGATGGATGCTAATAAATCCCTGAAATGAAATGATGACCCGAAAAATTAGGATAATATAACTTTCTACAGCTCCCTACTTCTATTAGCCATAGCAGTCCGTCTCAAAAATCTGAGGACAGAACTGAGCTCCTTTAATGATGCAGCGGAGTTGGATCAAATCATAAATCTTCAAAGAAGCCTACAGCAGGCAAAATGCCATCTGAGCAAATAAGTCACACGAGTTAATATGACATAAGTTGTTATATCAAACAATATCAAAGGACAGCTCCAATAAAAGCTTCAAATTAAGAGAAAAGAACTAGAAATGTCTTAAAAGTTTAACAAAAACACATATAATGACTAGAGGAGTTGTGTTTCTAGCTTCTGACAGGTTTTTCATCTGGAAAGAAGCCAAAGAGCAGGATCATTAACTCTCATTTGAATATGATGAGAGCAGTCATGGGCCATTAATAAGGGAGTCCTATTTCAGAATATGTTTTTCAAAATAAATCATCTATATAGCTTTGTGAACATACTTTTTCATTTTAATATGCAATATTTACCGTGTCTCTCCCTACGCAAAACAAATATTTAATGGATATCATTTTGGTTAAATTTGAACACTTTCCAGGACAGTCTATGTATTTTAAGGGGGAATACATTTGTTATTCAGTCAAGCAATGCAGTGTGTTCATCCCCTAGGAGAATGTACAGCATCAGTATCATTTAACTTTAGCCTCCAACCCAGCCCCATCCTTTTCAGTATGAGTGAGCTGTATATCTAGGGTGGCCTAACTCCACTCTGTGGTCACGGAGCAATGGTTTAATCAAGAGGATCCACACACTCCACACTGAAAAGATTGCACGACAGGACTTTGACATCACTTTTTCCAAAAAGGCTTAGTCTTCAACTTTAAATTGGCTGTGGAGAATACTGGTTGGTTTCAATGTGTTTGGGAGTATTAAAACATCTCCATTGTTCTCCTACAACAGTTACAGAAGAACAAAGAGAACCTCGAGGAAAGACAAACCACCACTCTTGCAAATATATAGATATCCCTCCACATACATTCCTCTATAATAATAATGACCTTTTGCCAGTGTAGGTGATGCATTAACTCCCTCGTCGTTGTGTGCGCTGGCCGCTAATTCACATTCATCACATGCATCACAGCCTGTCCGCTCTTTAAGCAATGGATCTTAAGGTCTTTATTAAAATTGCCAATAAAGCAAATGAAAAAAAGTGAGACTAAAGTTCATTTCCTGCTCGCCTTACTCCCTTACTATCTGTCAGGACGTATGAAGGCTTCAGTTGCATGGATTCAGAATGAGCAAGGGAGGGCACTCGGCAGGGCCATTGTAACTGGGGGAAATCACCTATACACACACACTAAGTAAAAGGGTGAGATAATACAAGTCATGAAAAGTTTTTATCCTCTGACACCTCCTTGAAGAATAATTTTTTCTGTTGCAGGAGAAAAGAACATGTCGGCTCAACACCCTCTGAAATTTTTTTTTTCCTTAAGATCCACATAATCTTTTTAGTCCCTGTACGTGCTGACCGGTCACACAGTCATCAGAGAACAAACACATTCTCGGGGCATGGGCAGTCGGCTCTTATCTATAGCAGCAATCACACAGTGTTACTTTCTATAACTGAAAACTACCGCACAGCAACTGTTAATGTGTACAGAAAAAAAAGACCAGCAACTATGGCACCATATAAGAGAAATGAGTCGTGAATAACAACTTTCCACCAATGAGATTGTTGTTCTGGTTTTGGGTTGGTGCTACAACAGGTTTGCATTTGGTTCAACTCTCAAACCGGTTTGTTTTTTCATGGACTAAAGAGTCATGTCATCCTCATTACGTAACTGTATAAGTCTGTATATGCCTTGACATTGAGTATAGAAATAGTAAATAATCATTTCTGTAATATTCTTGTCTGTTGAGCGTATTGGCTTATATTGAATTAATATTGTATGGCTGTTGATGTTGTCTGGACTCTTAGACTTGGACTTACTGTCAAGTCTTGTATAACATCAAATGGAACTAAGTCAGACTTTTTTGTGTCTATCCATTGCATCTAAAAGCTATGTTTATCTATTTTTCCACACTGCCTTTTACATTTGCCAATAAACTAAAGTTAACTAAAGTACTTAAAACTAAACTACACTAAACTATGCTTTGTGCGCCTACATTGGCATCCAATACTGTTCTTGGATCTAGTCCAGCAAGGTTTTGATGGTTTTTGGTCCCAGTTTACATGGCCACGAGCAGGCACCAAGGGCACACACTGGCCCTCGAATTGCCCTAGTGTGAGTTTGCCTTAATAATATTAATAATATAAAAGTGGAAAGGAGGTATCAATGGCATGCATCTTGAGAAACATGTTGTTCATTAAGCACAAAGCTAATAGTTCCAACTGATGGACAATATTTAATATGATTTAAATTGGAAAAGCATAATAAAACACTTTTGTCTAAACTCTTGTGTTCACAACAAATGCTGTGACATTTGTACGGTTTGCTTCACAGTTTGTTGCCTCCTATTATATTTGAATTTATTAGCCTTTCTTGTTTGTTGTATCAGTGCCAGAGCTTTTTTGGCAGCGTGGTCCTGTTTAACACGGGAACCTTTATCAAATTATTATCATTTTCCCATTAACTTCAGTCAGTCACAAACAGCGTTGAAAGCCGTACAATAATAAGCTTTTTCATCAAGCGCGGCGGTGGTGGTAAAGGGTTTGTGTTTGCTCGTTCTTGTAGAAGCAGAATTGATTAAATAGCTGTAAGATGGCATTTAGCTTCACAGAGAATCAGTTGAATTACTGGTTAAAAAGGTCACGGCACCAAAAACAGCCTTTATTGATAGGCAAAAAATCAATTATATTAAGGCAACAGCAATACTGAGACTGACAGGAAGAATCGACATTTGAGCGAGTGCATAATCTTCTTTGGCTTTCAGGTTAATGTGAACTTCTTGTTGAAACACATGAATAAAAAAACAAGACAAGGAAACCAGGACGTTGAAATAAAGGCTTTCAAAAATGATTGGCACCGTCTTTGGCTGAATCACTGTGCTTCACATCCTCTGATTTGGAGCTCTGTGGAAACAAACAAACATGCATCATGCAAACACAAGGTTTACGCTCGGTGAGGGGTAAAAAATGTCTTTGATTTTCATCTGGAAAGTTGTAGTGGTGTAAAAATATTCAAATAAGTCAGATAAATCAAATAGGTAGCCTCTTTCATATTTTAATATTGCTCAGAAGAATCTATATAAAACTAATCTGCAGCACTACTGCTTTTAAAGAAATTATTAAAAAAATTAAAATTAAAAATTAAAATCAACATTCCGTGTTTACCCCTTCCATTTTAAGAATGTACAGAGGCTATGGTGGCCTTCAAGGACAAGACGCTAGTTACTAAAGATGCCATCATCCACAAGTACTCAAGTCTTTACACAATATCAAGTGATGAGTTGAACATTTTGAGTATTTAGTTATTCATTCTATAGTAGGGGAGGACGGGGGAATGTGAGACATCGGGTAATGTGAGACACCCCCTGTATCTAGGACACGGAACACATTTTTGGTCATGTGAGATATATGTGTTCAAGCCCCTCTCATTCCCCCTTGGCCATGAAAGAGAGGACCTCATGGTGATGTTGTAAGCATGTTTTTTTCCACAAAAAATAATTTTTTGTATGAAAAAGTAAATGTTCTTGCTGTCAACTTAATCGATTGTTGTGCCAAAGCAAATTGATTCAGGTAGAAAAACTTCTATCATAGATGTTGATGAACTACCATCATATGAAACCATGTGATGATGACTACTGAAGATTAGCCTGAATTGCTGAGAGAGGTAGTTTTTTCTCAAATTGTGGTAGTGGGGTAAAGTGAGACAAGGAGACTAGTTTGAAAAAACAAAAGACAATGTGGGCTGGAGGTGGGGGTTGATGGTTGAAGGGGTGTCAGCAAGGGCATGGTTTGGCACGTATGTATGTGGGGGACAGGAGAGTGACCTTTAACATCAATAGACTCTAAGAAATATGTATTTATTCAATGAATGATCCCAATAAAACAAATGCAGAAAAAAGACTCAAAAGATGGAAAATGACAGCTTGGTCTAGTCCTGTTCTGAGTCCCAGACTGTTCTGGTTCTGATTGTCCTTTGCTCTGACCCCCAGACACTAGCTGGCTCTAAGGGTCCTGTGTTCTGACCCTCAGACTGTGTTTTAATCTAACTGGTTTTATCTGTCATTTTAATGTTAATTATTGAATATGAATTATAGGTTGTATTTGATCAGAGTTACTTTCAAGTGTTTAGAAAAATGTTTTGCTTAATTGACCAAACTCCATGATTCTGTTTCTAGTCCGACATTAATTTTGTAATATTTGGTTTTCAAGCTAGCTGTCAGGATTCCAACTGTTACAATTTGTGTTGTTATGGTAGTTTCAGAGTGTAAAAATTAAGTGGTTCTGTTTACCCCCTTGATTTTTCTGGTCTGTCTCAGTTTACCCCACAGCTTTGTGTTGACACATGACAACTTTTTTTAAAACAATCATATTTTCTGTCTTGAAAAAATTTGGCTAATGCCCATTTCTAGGAAACCTCCTGAATTAATGGGAAATGTGTAAATGTGAGTGATAAATCATTTTAGCTCGCTTAGAGGGGAGCAAATGTAAAAAGTGTCTCTGATTACCCCGTTCTCCCCTACTGCTTTTTGGGTGTATTTTCAGTGGACACCCACTATGTATAAAAACGCGTTCGTTTTTCTGTTTTGTGCTACTGTATCATGGCGGCATCCCTTGGGGGCACACCGCTCCTATGTAGATATAAAAAGCTTAATCTAAGGGTATAAAATAAACACATTTTATTTTCAAATGATAATACACTAATTAAAACATATTAATGAATAACATATTCCATTTCAACCGAGTATGTTCTGAAAAACGACAATTCCCTTTGCACACTGCAGCCACAAATGAGAAACTTGTTGGTCTCACCTTGGACTTGAAGAGGAGGTTGATGACGCCCTTTGAGCGCCTGTCTGCTGTTCGGTCGGAGGTCCCACACACAGACATGCTCTTACTGTCCCTCCTGGCTCTGGCAGAGTCCAAATCCTCCGCTCCCCCCACCACCGCCAATGAAAGACCTATACACACGAACAAATAACTTCAGTGTTTTGTATTTCACTGATTGCAGCTTACTATGCAACATTGGCCTCTTCCTGCATAGGGGATTTATTGTGACTAATTGTTCTCCCCAACTGTTTTTTTCCACTGATGAACTACGTGCTCTGGCATCACCGGTGCTTGTAGTCACAGCTAGTAGTGCATCAACAACACAGTCAATAGCTGGCTCAGCTGGCCTGGTCCAACGTGGCAGGATGCCAGAGGGACACATAAGTGCAACCATGGTCTGATGTAGTATTTGTCAAGTGCAGGGGTTATATAACTGAAACAAATTAAACACAAACCGGACGAAACAGCTGCCCACTTCTGAAAAAATTACGACCGACATGACTGATTTTACTCATTTTCCGAACCCGCAGATCAGAGTTTTTCTTAGGTCAGGGCTATAACAGCAATATTCATCAGCTTTGCCAGTTTGTTATTAACATGAACAGCACTTCAAAAAGGCATATTCAGCTTTTCAGAATGGGAAGGAATAACACTACTTCCCCTCAGGTAATGGCTTTTTTATATTGACTGTGTGGGGCTGCCATTGCTTAGTTTACAGGTGTACTCACTACAGTACTCTATGAAGCAGCACTCTATTTTGTGTCTGTGTGAGTCACCTGTGATGGCAGGCAGGGATCTGGAGTTGGCGTTGGTCAGAGACACATGTCCTTCATTGGGATCTGCCAGGTTGGTGTCACTGCGGAATTCCTGTTTCTTGGACAGCTAGAGGGAGACAGAGATCACCAGAAAAACTCAGCAAAAAGACTCCTCCAACTCATTTACTAATGTTTCTCTGGCTGTGTTCGGAAAGCCATACTAGCGTCCTACATCCTACATACTCACCATCTATATACTGCATACTGTCTACTCAAAGATCGATTGTGTATGCGAGGTGCGTCGAAACGTTTTCAGTTGAAGTATACTCAAGCGATGAAGAATTTCTTCTTCTTCTTATAAGATTCAGGCAGTTAAGACGCTGTTTAGCGTATAACCGCCCTCTACAGGTTAGATATTGAACTAGATTTTTACAGTCCTGTGTTCATCATCTGTGTTTTAGACCTCTTGTTTTATAATTATGTTTTGAGGCAGAGGATCCCTCCGACGCTCTCTGTCCGGCTCATCATCGACGAGCTGCGGTGTGTGGAACACAGCATTCTGTTCTGATCTCTCTCCACTATCAGACTCACATCACTCATTTCACTTAGTAACTCTAATGTTGTTAGGTATTTATCTTCATCTCTTATCTATTGTAAGAGTTTTATGAATGACTGCACGTACAGTTGTCAGATCGCGGACCCCAAACAATGTCGTTGCCTGGCAACTTGCTCGAAAATATTTCATTTTCCTGGGCAGGTAGAATTGACCCAGTGCATTGTGGGGCGGTTGAGTAGGAAAAGTATACAATCGATTCATACCCAAAATCTTCCCGGAAGTTAGTACTCATCCGGGAATTTCTCGCATACCCAACCGTCACATACTCAAATTGAAGTCAAAATGAGTATGAGTAGGACGTTAGTATGGCTTTCCGAACACAGCCTCTCTCTCTCTCTCTCAGCCCCTCTCCCATTTACAGTCTCTCTCTCTTCCTCTCTCTCTCTCTCTCCAGGCCCCCTCACCAGTTTGCAGTCTCTCTCTCTCTCTCTCCCTCTCCCTCTCACCCATTTGCAGTGTCTCTCTCTCTCTCCCGGCCCCCTCTCACCCGTTTGCAGTCTCTCTCTCTCTCTCTCTCTCTCTCTCTCTCTCTCTCTCTCTCTCTCTCTCTCTCACCCGTTTGCAGTCCAGTGTGTGTGTCCTGTCTCTCTCCTCTGAGATGAAGATCATGCTGCTCCTCTTCTTCTTCTTCTTGCTCTTCCTCAGTTTGACCTCTGCGTCGCCCACAGTAACCACCCCCTCCTCCACAGTGCTGGCGCTCACACTGCCACTGGAGCGCTGCAGGGACGAGGTCCAGGAGCTAGGGGACTCAGGGGGAAGGTCCCTGAAAAGAGGTGGGGAGGGTATGAGGAGTCCGTTTAAGAGGTTATTGTTTTATATCCACGTTGTTCTTGTGGAGGGAATTTCACGGATAACTCATCTTTGCAGTTAGAAGATGCATGCTTTAATTAGGACACACTGGTGGCCATTTTAGTACAGTATAGTATGTATCCCAATGATGAGATGTGTCGTGTACATGGTGGGTGCCTCTTGAAATTCGAAGGGCGGTTTCACACCTGATCAGTCAGCTTCTAGTTTGCTTTACTGGTTCGGACCAGATGCGAGAATGATGCATTAGTTTTTTTTTTCGTCAGGTTTCGGTTCTCTTTAACACCTATTTTTTTTCCCTCTGTTCCAAATCAGTTTGGGAAGTGAACCAAAATGCAGCGCCATAAGCCACGTGAGAACATTCTCTTCACTCATTGGTCAGATGTGTCTGGGGCAGGAGCAATAACGTAGTTCCTGAGCTGCTCTACAATTGGTCAGCATTTCCATGCGGGAAAACTACAGAAATAAACTACAAGTATGCCATAATGCATAGCGTTGGTTGCTATGGGAGCTTGTTTATTGAAAATATACTCAGTGTTTGTTTCAATCAAAGAGATGGCAGGCGTAAAAAAACCCTAAAACGAATGAATCTATGACTGTACTGTACTACCTGTCTGGATGGAGCTTGGTTGGAGTCCCACATTCAGATCCCTGCAGTGAGGAGATGGAGATGAGGGACTGGCGAATGGAGCGCAGCATGGAGCGAGGACGAGTGGACTTCCTATCAACCAAGTCCGGCTGGAAAGAGACAGTTGAACTATATCATACCCAGATAAAAAAAATAAAAAGACAGTCATAGATAATGCCAGCAGTACATCTACAGAGAAAGAGGGGAAAAAAGCAAAAGCAAGTGAAGTCTCTCTTAAATACAGCAGCAGCATATCATCACCCCGACTCCTCATTAGTTTAATTTCTCCTGTAGGGCAGAGCACATTTACAAGTTAATCACCATATTTAAACCTCGGTCGGGCCATCCGAAAGCCTGATCTGATTGTAGAGGATTTTTTTTTAAAAGGTAACAAATCCCATATCAATGCTCTACTCGGAGAGGCTTTTGTGAGTACTTTGATGTTTTTAAAACTTGCCTGGGTCAGCTCATTTGCAGCTTAATTATCAGCAGCTCTCACACAGTAACTCAGTGTGAGGCCTCTCAGAAAAGAACATGTTTCGGAACATTGAAAAACACCACGTTTCAGATCAAACGTTTACTCATTAATTTTTTTTTTTTTATATATATTTTTTTTTTGGCATTTTTATGCTTTATTGGTAGTGTAGAGACAGAGTTGAAATGGGGCAGAGAGGGGAGTGACATGCAGAGAACGACGCCGGGCTGGAATCGAACCCGGGTCCGCTGCTGGCCGAGGCCCATGGGGGGGACGCCCTACCAACTGAGCTAAGGGCGCCCCCTACTCATTCACTTTTATCCCCTTTTCCATATCTCTCTATTGCATTTCCTACCAGCTCTCTCGCTCCGTACTCCTTCTCCACTTTCTTCCTCAGCTGTTTGAAGCAGTCCTCCATGCGTTCGTGGAAAGGACGCAGGTCATCCGTCACCCTCTTCCCATGGAGAGATATCCCTCCACCCAGCAATGGGATCTATATGGAGACAAATGTTATAGTTTCCAAAGAACGACCACGCATGTGACAAGAATGGAGTGCTGTGTGTACATGTATTGAAGAGTGTGTGTTCAGCACCTGCCATGCGATCAGGTCTTTGAGGCGCAGCAGTTTATCTCTGTCCTCTGGGTGCTGCACGTTGTACTCTTCGGTAAAGAACGCCTGTTACAGAGGATATATTTATAAGTTATTTAAAGGAGACATATTTATTATAATTCAGATTTACAATGTTAATCATATTACACACACAGGCTTGAAATACAGACATGCAACCAGGACCTTTTTTACACATGCACATGCATTGATGGAGAGATGTCAAAGTGGGCAGCCAGTCTCATAGAGACGGCGCTCTGGGCAGTTTTAGGGGTTTGGCACTTTGCTCAAGGGCACCTTGGCAGTGCCCAGGAGGTGGACTGGCACCTCTCCAGCTACGAGTCCACACTCCAATATTGGTCCATGCTGGACTTGAACCAGCGACCCTCCGGTCTCTAGCCCAAGTATCCACAGACTGAACTACTGCTGCACCAAGACAGTATATTAACAGTTTCAACTACTCAAGACACTTTGTAAATTGACTCTCTTTTTCATCCATGTGCACTTTCAAAGCTCGCTGATCTAATCCTATGAGAGGTATTATTAAACTGGATGGTGTCTGTCTGAGGGTGAAATTTAATCATATTTCCAGTTATGACTAGCAGGATCTAATACGTTTTCATTGCTTTTAGAGCAATTTAGACTGATCATATTCAGAGCCTATGAAGGTGATAGTGATGTATTACTGCTAAGTGAATTAAGAGTCATCTCATCATGTGACTCATCATCTTAATATAAGATAACTTCATAAGTCTTCATAGAAAGAAACAGCACTGAAATGGAGAATATTTTCTCACACTCACTCACTCACACACACACACACACACACACACACACACACACACACACACACACACACACACACACACACACACACACACACACACACACACACACACACACACACACACACATACACACACACACACACACACACACACACAATACACAATCACTGTTTATCTAGATTATACCGGAGGCCACTGTTAGAGAAACAAGCCAAAATCAATGTAAACTTGTGACAGGCGGGAAAAGATTCATATAATGAAGTTTAACTCAAGGCAAGAAAACTCACTTTGAATGGGGTTTAATTCATGTTAATCAGTCCCTCACTGGATGTTCTATTCAATAGTGTAATGATCAACGACTGACAGGTTACCTTTTCATACTTGGCAAAGCCGCCCATGACCGCGGGGTCCACGATGCCGTTGAGCAGCATGGAGAGGGGGTTGATGGGAAGGCTCCAGTCGGCCTGGTACTGGTTGATCATGGTGAGGATCTTCTCATTGGTGGACTCCATGGTCTCTATGGCGTTCTCCAATGGAGATAAGGTGGTCTGGAGAGGGAAAGGTGAGTGGCAGATGGAAGAAGAGAGAGAGAAATGAGAGGAGGGATCAATAAGGTAAGGTAAGGCATGTTCTTTTCTAGATGTGCAATACAAATGTAGCGGAACACTTTTGATTGTGGAAGAAAGATTTTCAGAGGTTTCATCCGCAATGCCTTAACTTTTTCCCTGTTAAAAGTTGTTTTGGGGGAGAGTCGTTCTTTAGAGGGTGTAGTACGCTGCACAGATCGTTTTAGCCACCTGAGGCAAGCTCTTAGTTGTGATATTGGGCCATGCAAATAAAATGAAATTGGACTTGATATTGACTTGAAAGAGGGTGAGAGTAAGATGGGTGAACACTGAAGGCAATCGCTTGCAGCAAACACAAAAGTCAAACATGGAGTAAAAGCCCCACCCCTGCTGACTTACCTGTTTCATGTCATTAGCCTCAAACCAGCGTAGGATCCCCGGCAGTTTATACACCGTGGTGAAGGTTGTGCGTTCAATCCACATGGACTAAATCGCAGGGAATGGAAATAGGGAACAATAAGTAGTTGTATGCTACTTGTGAACACTTATAACATGATGTCTTGTATTCAAGTCTGAAGAATTTCCTCAAGTTCTAACGCGCAGCACATTTGAATGCTTGTAACTTTTTTTAAACTTTTTTTTTTTAAAACAATAAGCTCTCTGTTTCTCCTTGGCCAATTTTCTCTACCCATTTTCTACATCACTGCACACAATGATATCTACTTTTACAGGGGCACTAATACCTGAATCTGGTCCGGGCATCTCAAAGTGCTCATCTGAAATCCCAAAGCCTAAATCCAATGTTCTATTATATAATTATACCGCATACCTGCTCTTGAATAAAAAATTTTAAAAATCCTATTATTTTATAGGCCGATAACAATTGCTCTCTGAAGTACTTTCGTGGTCCTCGAGGTCATAAATCTTTTTCATTAAAACTCACAGCAAATTCATTGTTTGGGTCCACGGGTCCTTTCCTCACAGGTCTGGAGTAGTGGAAACGCTGCACATAGTTAGACTTATAGAAGCTGTATATGGGTTGATTTGAGGGAGAGTGAGAGATTTAAGTTAAACAGAGGAAATAAAGACTGTATTTGCAAGTGTGAAATTGTCAGAATGTCTTATACTTTTTTTTTTGACAGACATTGACAACTTTCTTTAGAAGAATAGGATTTTTTTCGTTTTTGAAGAACACTTTGCTGTTTAACTGACTTGATGATCTGGTCAGGAACAGGTTTGTTCTTGAAGCGAGGGGGGATCTCCAGGACCGGCTGCACTGTGAAACACTGGATATCTGGTTTGGATCACTCAGGAATAAAACAGCACAACATGATGCAATATAAAGAGGTCAAAACTAAGAAAAAAAAAACAAAAAAATTAAAATTGGATCGAGACCAAATATGAATAAATGTAATTAACATAGATCTGATGTCTGGACAAGTTTTATATTGTGTTTCTGGGTGAAAGGTCTCCAGATATTTATTTGTTATTTACTTTCAGATTTACTCAAGACTATTTCAGCAACCCAATACATTGTCAATACCCAAGGTACTGGGTGTCAACTAATGTGTAGTTTTTACATCTACATTTGTGTGTGTGTGTGTGTGTGTGTGTGTGTGTGTGTGTGTGTGTGTGTGTTACGCTGCCAGAAGGATACACTGTAGTGGACAGTTCCAGACATCGTCTCCTGGCATGGTGGTGGTGTTGAGACGCACGGCGCTGGGGAACTGGCTCATCAGATGGTTCTGAAAGTCTTCTCTGCGCTCGTACTCATGACCACGGTGGATAAACACCTTGTTCTGAAGCCACAGGAGGGGAAGAACTTATTTTAATGATGATAATGAAATGATCAAAACATATCATTTTAATATATCTGTGCTGTGATAGGCATAGGGAGATTCTGTCTTTGACTTCCTCCAATAGGAGCTAGTATACTCTGCATATGGGCCTGTGTCTGCTCTCCTTTCACTGCCCTGCCTCCCTAACAACAGCGTCACTGGTTTAGGCATTCTCCTTACTACAGCAGATTAACCAAATGAATACAGGAGAAAAGTAAAGAGTAGAATATCTTATGAACTGTTGATTGGCGGTGTAACATGATGGCCTGCCCAGCTCCCATGTAGATATAAAATGCTTCTTCTAAAGGTAAGATTTTTTTTTCCCTTTTTAGAGATTACATACTAATTTATACATGCTAATGAATATCATTTTCCATGTATACCAAGTCTGTTCTGAAAAATGCCAATACATTCTACACACTGAACTCCTAAACAGGTGATAATGCTATGTTACTCTTGTGTACCCTGAGAAATGGAGGGTAGCCCTGTCCATAGTAGCCCACTGCAAAGTAGTCCGGCTTGGGCCTCAAGATCTTCATGATGTTCTCGTAGAACTTGGCTTGTTTTTCCTGAGAGTGAGAGAGAGAGAGAGAGAGAGAGAGAGATAGTGAGACATAGAGAGAGAGAGATAGTGAGACATAGAGAGAGAGAGAGAGAGAGAGAGAGAGACAGAGAGAGACAGAGACAGAGACAGAGACAGAGCAACACAGAGAGACAGAGGATGTGTTCAGGGGAGAGGTTAAGATGTGCACCGTGTGCAGCCAAAGCATTTTTTTTTATCTTCAGCTCATGCCAATGACAAAGCTACCCTCAGCAGAATGCTAGGCCTTTGAGGGTGATAGATGTAGAAAAAAAATAAAGTGCACACCATCCTCCAAGGACAATGTCTGTCATTTATATAACCACATAAATTCAGCATTAGCTGAGAGAGCACCTACTGCGGTCATATAAAGAGAGAGAGAGAGACTGGGGGTTTTTACATTGGTGGAAAACGTGTAAATCTCTGTGGGAAGGGAAGATAGAGAGGGGTGAAGGACAGATAGAGGAGAAGGTGCTAAAGTGCAAAGGAAGAAATTAGGATTTTGGTATAGATGGAGAGAATCACTTCTGCTGTGGTGTGAAATAAAAGAGATGGCAGAAACAGAAGGAATGAAAGGAGGGATGGTTGATGATAGGCAATGAAGAATAGCACTTTTGGGATCATATGGTAATGGAGTTCTTCAGGAAAAAGTTGATTTCAGCGGAGGATCTGTGTCAAGCAAGTTCCACGTATGTATTCATATGGATGATTGTCCTGAGTGGTTAGTCATGTTTGAGAGTAGAAACTGCTTAATGGGGAACCATATATTCTGAGGTTAAGAAAACAGATTAGGCTGTGCAATTAAGACCGAATAGCATCTGGAAATGTAGCCTACACTTTCCCAACGTACGTACTTAAAGTATTTACGATTTACATTTTAACAGGGAATCAGTATGTAGAAGCTGCAATCGGAGTGACCTACGGTATGTTGCTGCCACTACCAACTGCTTTAATAAATGCTCTACATTCCTCTTCCTCTCCATCAAACACCCAGTTATGCTCAAGAACACCTTATAAAGGAAAGTAAAGCAGAGAGAAGAAAATGTGACATCAGGATTATTTTGCAGTGTGTAGGTTTGAGGTGCATTACCAGTCTCTTGCTGAGTAACTCGTAGTCAAAGATCTCATTTTCGTACTGCTCAGCGAGTTCCTTACACAGAGTGATGGCCTCTTCCCACATCTAAACACACACACACACACACGCACACACGCACAGGCACACACGCACACACACAGGGAAGGAAAGAAGTGTCCTTCGTTACACCATCTGTTAATAAAGCGGCAGCTGTCTTGTTGGGAATTCATCTTGTGAAAATCTCTCGAGTCCCGGGCTCTGGAGAGTAGACGGGAAATGTCTCTATCAACGTTTCAAGGAACACAAAGCTCTCATAGAGAATACAGAATAAATCTGACACAAACATACCCCTCAGAGACTGGGACTGTGTTGATGGCAACACCGTGGCATCCACAAAAAAATAATGAAAGTATAATACAGTAAAGGAATATTTTGTAGAAACAACTATGTACGTGGAATTATGATTCAATGGGCTTAGGCTCATTTAAAAAGTAAAATACTTCTGTTGCTTGTTACTGGGAACTTGTCTAAGTAATTTAGAAAGTTGTGAATTGTAAGACACAAACTTTTTTTTTCTGCTAGAAACTGAAATTGTAAAAAAAAAAATAATAATAAAAGAAAACACTGACCTTGCCCTTGTCAAAGTAGTCGATGATGGTGTCGTAGAGTGTTTCTTTGAGCTGCCGTTGGGTCTGGGAGCCGTGGGACTCAAACTGAGGGCTGCACGTCTCATCCAACCACTACAGGAGGAGGAGAGGACACAGACAAACAAATGACAGACCTTACTGTATGTACGAATAAATGAAGAGTTTATTTTCGTGTCATGGCGCCTGAAGTTTCCTATCCCACACAGGATTGCAAGACAGCAATATAATACAACATAAAAAAAGTGATACATACACAATCACAAAATACTTTTTGTAATATTTTACATCCGGCACCGGATAAACAAAGTAAATATAAAGTGACATCTTTCTCTGAGCCCCCTTCCTCTCAATAAAGTCAGAAATTTACACATGTTCTGTTTACAAATAGCCAAGCTACCATAACATAATGAACTTCTTTTACATCGACTTTCTTGAACAAACTTAAGTCTGAAATCATGGTAAAATGGACAATACAAGAGGGAGTATTCCTGAGCTAACCAGAGAGCATAGGGATCTCTTTGTCTTTGACAGGGTCATATTGAATATAGTTTTAATAGTTTTCTGTATGCGTAATTTATTATTGCTGAAATCAAAAGGGGAACAAAAGTCTAAGTGGGACCAGCTCTCTTTCTCTCCGCCCCATTTATCATGAAGCTGAAAGAAGAGAGAAGAGCTTAACGCCAAGAGTTTCTTTGTCGTAATAAATCCATATTAGTCCTATGCAGAGTGCACGAAAACAACGCTCATTTATTGCATACCTTAAACAATAGCTCATCTTCAATGACCTAATAACACAGAAATTCATTTAGCAACAAAACGATCTCCATGACTTTACAGCCCACGCCTAATGCGAAACAAGCACGACAAGGCTGACACTGAGGATGAATGGAGATTATAAAAAAACTATAGAGTTCAACTGCTTTGATAATATCAATAATGATGATGTAATGATTCACAGAAATGGCGAGGAAGAGAGAGTGATTATTCTTCTGTTCCCTCTTTGTGAGCCTCTGAGTGTCCCATAAAAGAGATGAAGGGACAAAAGAGGTCAAACACTGTCGGTCAGACGAATGCATGCGCAGACACACAGACATGCGCGCGTGCACACACACTCGCTTGCTTGCATCAATCACCATAGTGATGAAGGCGCTGGGGCCCTACGCGTTGCCATAAAGCATCCTCCGAGCTTCATTATTTGGAGGCCGGAAGACGTAGCAACCATTTATCAGCTAATAAAAATCTGTCCCAGAGAGACAGAGAGACCAGCAATAAATGACAAAAAATTCTATTTGTAGGTGTGAGTTTGTGTGTTAATGTATGTGTGTGTGTGTGTGTGTGTGTGTGTGTGTGTGTGTGTGTGTGTGTGTGTGTGTGTGTGTGTGTGTGTGTGTGTGTGTGTGTGTGAGTGTGTGTGATTGTGTTTCTCTTACCTTGAGCAGGCGAGAGTGGAGCAACAGTGTGTAAGCTGCCTCTGTGTAGTTTTCTCCCTCCAGGTGAAGGTCCCTCAACTTGTACAGGTACCTGAGCACACGCGGTCGCAATCACAGGGGTCAAGTGGATTTAATATGCAACTTGTACATCACTCCACTAGATGCCACTGTTGGGCAACTTGAGGGTTAATTACTGACGTGTCACTCAATCTGTATCACACACACACACACACACACACACACACACACACACACACACACACACACACACACACACACACACACACACACACACACACACACACACACACACACACACACACACACACACACACACACACACACACACACAAAGCACAGTTCAAAGAGTGTCTTTCTAATGCTCTGGAAGATGTTTTGCAGCCCATTACTGTTTATATGACACTACATGACAAGGAGGAAAACGGGGACACTGGGCTGTTAGCGAACCAACTCATTATTTTACTGCTTCTGTTTTTAAGTTGGGATCCATTTGTGTCTAAAAGAAAACATTTTGCCACATGGCCAGGGGCAGGACTCTCTCGCTATGGCATTAATGAGAAAGCAGAAAAGGCAGTGGATTCTAGATTCTTTTCAACTAACAATCCTCCCTAGGCACACTTCATCTTATGTCCTCTTATGTCTTTGCTCTCACTTTCAAACATCTCACATCATAGCCCCATATATATTCTTCTGGCCTCTTCTATTAGTCAGGTACAATCTGTCTGCTGTTGACGGAGCGAATCAACCGAAAACAAACAGTTCAGTCCCTCTCTGGCCGTCCTGAGTAACTCTGTGCGTTGATCGACATGTTTGTTTGTATTGACTAACCCCTCTGCTGTTATGTCTATTTATCTCTGTGCCACTGCTCCCGCTCTCTTTTCACACCTCCACTGACTCCATCCTTCACTCACTTCTATCCTCCCTCTCTCTGCGTGAACCGGTCTGTTCAACACCGCTGTGTTTTTCAAAAGCTGAATAAAAGAAGGTGGACTCAGTGATTCTGGAGAACACTTGTTGTCAAAATCAATTTTTGTCAAAAGTAAATATCTTCCATGATTCGCTACCTGTCCGTACTGTTTGTGTGCTGAAAAAAAAAATCCAATGTTAGTATAAATGGTATGCAAACGTAGCGTGGACCACCATTGCTAGCAGCTTTCCCGTTTACAGAGTCTAGGCTTTGTATTAACACTGGATTTCTTTTGAGCACACACACAGTACGTACAGGCAGCAGATTGTGCGAAGATATTCACAGATTTCTTATACATTTTTATTTAAAATCAATCTTGTGTTTCCCCTCGAAATATTCAATTGAATGTCAAACAAAGGTCATATCATTACTGAAGGAAAAACACTGGCCTAGGTCTGCTTAAAAGCTGTTCACCACAAACATTGTTGCTGTAAAATCCATAACTGTTGAAAACTAGAGCCTTGAAGCCCTCTTGATATATCACGCTGTCATCCGATCCATACTAAATCCATTCTAAGGAGGTTTCTAGCTTCGTTATGTTGTGTGCTTCAGTGTTATGCACAAATTAGTGAATGTTGGAGATACTCAAAGGGGCAGAAAAAGTAAATAACGTGGAATTCTTGCATAATAACTGAAAAGAAAAAGCACATGTGGCATTAAATTAGTATTGTATGTACAGTGGGGTGGAATTGGGGACAAAACAGTTTTTTTCTTTGCTGTGTTTGCAAATTCCTGCATTCAAGACTGCTGAATATAGCCAAGGATTCAAACCAAACAAACAGTGGCTCTGGTGCAGAGAGTTTCCGCATGGACACTTCACTTTTGTTGTATACTGATAGTAATAATGATAGTGTAGTATTCTGAACGGGCAGCTCTGAATTGCTGTATTGCCTTATGGATTAGTGGTTACATCACATACTGTACAGTCAATGTTGTTGAATGCTGTTGTGAATTGCAGCCCAAAGGGAAGTCTGAATTAGTGTGCAATAAAAAAATAATGTTTCCTCTGTCACTATAAGGCAGGTAACAAGATATCTTGTTGTCATGTTGCAATTAACTGTTAAGTATCTTTAGCAATATAAATGTAAGCAATTAAGCTGCGGATATAATGTTCCATAATTCACGCACCGGGCCATAGAGTAATTAGTCTGGGGTTTTATTATCCATGCATGGTGCCTGTAGCAATAGATCTTTGTATGTAGTGTGAGATAACATTTTGACTTTGGTATATTACACCACACGTAGGTAGTGCTTAAATGCGGAATTTGCATTAAACTACGTTTCGCTTGCCAACTTTAACTAGCGGGCCTCCCCAATGTAACCACATTCTCCACCGGATAGAATATAGACAGAAGCAGCTGTTCAACTCATATTCACACGTAGAGATAACTAATTATGTCTATAAACCATCGCCAAAAAATACACAGCGGAAATCTGACCGGGTCTGTATTCCCTCCCTCTCTCTCTTTCCTTTTGTTTCACCACCACTCCTTCATGCTCATCATGTCTCTCTTTCTCTCTGCTCTCTCCCTCCAGTCAGTCAGACCCACAGCTGACTTGAGCTGTGTGGATTTTGACATTAATTCAGTGGGACTCATATAATCCCTTGTCAGATTATGGAGGGCCACACACACATTTACAAACACGCGCACGCACGCACACACACACACGCAGTGCAATGCAGACTTGCACCTCTTAAATGTACATGATGTCAAATTAAGCACTTAAATACCTGATATACATCCCTTCGCGATTGATGTCCTTGTAAAAGTTCTGCAAAATCAAAAGGATAAATCGGGATTAGAAGGGTTATTCTGAAGCACTGCATTGACTGTGAGTTTTTAAATGGTGTACTGGTGTGGCATAGAGTGTCTCCAAATGGCTGTATAAGTGTTTACCGGGTTGTGCTGTAGATATCCGATTGCCTGTGTGTATGAATGTGGGGGAGTGCATGAGCGTGTGCTAGTTAGGCAGCACAAACTCCCAGTTTAATGAAGTTTAATGACATCTACAGAGAACAGAGGAGAAGAACCAACTGGTGTAACCCCAATTCTCATTACCAGCATGAGCCACAGAGACACAATAATACACACACACACACACACAGAAATATACAAGAAAATATCCATGAGATTCACTGTGAAGCCGAAGCATACTGTATGCATATGTTTTTGCTTATCTACTCGTTTTATTTTTTGCAAAGGTCAGATACATCATTGTTTGCATCAATGCATCTTAACTTAAGAGAGGCCATTTTCTACCAGAGGCTGTCAATTTACATGAAGGTCAGGTGTTTTTACTAGCTGCTACCATCTTTGGCACATCTTCTTCCTCTTCATACAACATAATCTAACCTCAAACTACAGTATCACCAAGTAATATCTGCAATATCAACAAACATGCTTTTATGAGCATCTGAAAGTGTCCCTGGAAAGCCTTTAGTACAAAACGAGAAGCGTTTACTTCAGCCCGAGTGGTTAGTTTATCATTCTGAAGTGTATTTGTGTTTGTCTTTGAAAGTAGCATCCGCATGAGGAAGCACAGAGCAATGCCTCGGGCACTGTTGCCTTGCTAGCCTGAAGATGTTTGTTTTGACTGGCTAAACAAATAAAAAGAGAATAGCTAATGGGCAACTGCCACAGGCTTCAAGTTATTCACACCTCAGCTGCCTTTCCTGGGGGGGGGGGGGGGGTGGGGGGGGGCATTACATCGTATTAAGAAACAAGAGACTCATTTCCATTTATCTATGAAAGACAGCTTCTCAGACAAGTCATCAGATATGAAAAAAAGTCCAGGAAAATAATTCAAGTAAACACTACAGATATGAAAGGGAGGAGGACAAGGGGTTTTAGAAGGATGAATTATATGATTTGATTTGCCATGGAGACGAGCGTGTGGTGGGTAGATGGGGGATCCGTGACTAAAAACCTGAGAATATAACCACCGGGCAGAATCTGATTAGTACATCTCGCAAGACAAAAAAAAAAGGGAAGTGGAACAGACAAGCTGACGCAAGCCTCTGCAAACAGTCAAGACACCAGACACAGTGATGATGAATCTGGTCTTTTGGATCAATCGGCCACGCAAATTAAAAAGGTGTGAAAAAAAAGAAATAGAAAGAGCTTGGCGTGAGAGAAAAGACATAAACAAAAATGTGTGTTTGATAATGAACTCTTCAATCGGTGTGGCCCGGGTCGGTGTGGGGAGGAGGTTATTGACTGAAGTCTGTATAGGGAATAAACTTACTCGTCTCATCCTGCATTAGTCTTTTAATTAGTAATGAGTATATCGATATGCGTGTGGGTCTTTTTGTTGTGTGTGTGTGTGTGTGTGTGTGTGGGGGTGTGTTGTTGTTGTTGTGCGTGCCTGAGATCAGCACCTCTTTGCTGTGCTGTGTGGTTCAATACTGCAGATACAAAAGTACAGTGCATTATTCTCAAGGTGAGCGTCAATAAATGCAGAGTTGTGTGGTGACTTCCCAGATTCACAACACATGGGAGAGTCAAAAGGGAGGAGGATTTTTTTAAATGCCAATCAAGCAGGCATGGAATTTAGAGGACAAGGCTAGGACAACTCAGCTAGGCTATAAGCTTCAAAGGAAAAGGGTGGGGGGTGGGGGGGGGATTTACCAGGAGATTGACAGTGCAGCTCATGCGGTTGTTGCGACTGTCGTCGTTCATCACGGTGCGGTAGTCCAGGAGACGGATGAGCAGTCCCTTCACCAGGGAGACAAAGTGCTGCACCTGTGGCTTCAGCGGCGGCTTCTCCTCGGAGCAGTCCAGCAAGCTGACACACAGGCAAACCACAAGTTAATCGTTAGAGGATTTTCTTGCCTTGGTGTTCAGTGCTTAAAAGGTGCCGAGTGTAATAAAAAGGTATGTGTTGGCTTCATCTAGTGATGAATCTTGATTGTAATGCTTTATTAGTACCCCACCCGTTCGGAGAATTTACAGAAGCTACGGTGGCCTTCGGGGACAATAAACTAGTTACCAAATATGGCATCATCCACCAGCTTTTCTACACAATATCAAGTGATGAGGTGAAGATAGACTTAGTTATTTTGTCTATAGAACTTATTATTCCTCTTCCAACAGGTGCATTTCTGGCAGACATCCATTATATATAAGAACGTGTAAGGCCGACAAGATTGTGGCCCAACATGGTATGTAGATATAAAACACTCATTCTATGGTAATAAAAAAACAACTCATTTCCAAGCGATTATACACTAATGAAATCATATTTAAATTAAAAACCATTTTGAGGGGTAGTAGGAAATCTACTGAAATAAGTTATTTTCTTGATAGTAAAACAATAGAAAACGTTCTTATGTGTTTGTTTGTATACTTGTCAGGCATTATTGACTGCAGTATGTGTTGTGTATTATAATGCTCGGGCCTACATTGTCTCCAGCAGTTGCATGTATCGCTCGTCTCCTCCTCCACCCTCCACCTCATGGTCCAGCTTCAGTATGATCTCATTCTCAAACTGCAGAAGAAAAGAGAGAAAGATGGAGAAAGAGAGAAAGACAGAGAGAGAGAGAGATAGAGAGAGAAAGAGAGAGAGAGAGAGAGAGAGAGGGATAAGAGAAAGGGAGAACAAAGAGAGATGAGAAAGCAAATGAGGGATAAGAGAAGAAAATCTGTTATGCAAGCACAATTCAAATGTGAATATCAAATGTAAATCCTCAGATGTTTTGTGTGAACACTTCTGCATTCATACATGCATTAATACATAGTGTGTGTGTGTACGTGTGTGTTTTTTTTTTTTAACCTTCTGGAAGTTGCCTGAGTGTGCATTTTCGCAGGTGATCATGTCGAAGAAGATGGGAATGGTGGCCCTCCTCAGCTCCTCCTCTGGGATCAAAGTCATCTCCAGGATGGGACCCACCATGCCGGGGATGAAACAGATCTTGTGACTGCCTGAAAGATGCAGCCACAAAATGAAAAAGAATGGAGGAAAATCCTACCCAACATATCTCCCCATGCCCACCACCTGTTCACACATTTGCCCATAGGAAGGCTCCACCAGGCCTCCATTCACCTACATATTACATTTCAACAACAATTCTTACTTCTGCTGTTAAGGACCATGAACAATCCTTCTTATCTTTGCTATAAAGGCCTACACATGCATCTCTGTACATGCAGCGTCCTCTGACTACAAAGGAATCCTGTGAATTTGAGAAACAAATGTTCTATTAATGTATGTCTATTGTCTTTTGCGTATTAAGTCCCAAATTGCGACCGGTGACATACAACGAATTAGAAGTGTGGAGAGTTTCTTATTTTCTTTTATCCTACTTTGTCTGTTATTATCAATGTTTTTTTTAAACTTGTGTTTTATTTTTCAACTTATTTTCTTTATATGGTATTCCAGTCCTGTTTTTATGTTCATTCGATTTGGCATTTCAATGTAAAGCACTCTTGTAATGTATGAATGTTATTTCTATATTGTAAAGCACTTTGAGCTGCTTTTCTTGTATGAAAGGTGAAATACAAATAATGTTTAATAATACAGTATAGTGTTATTAGTAACATTCAGTACAGAAAATAAATTCCACTGATGCTTTGTGTGAAAGGGAATTGACAACTGCTCCCCTACACACACACACACGTGCGCGCACACACACACACGTACGCAGACACACACACGGAGGAATGTCTTGACATGAGGATAACCACATTGTTGCAAACCAACAACAAGCAAGGTCAGCAAATATATAGACAAGATTTTCTTACCCAGTTTGTACCATATATCACGTATCGCAAAGCCAATGAGCCTCCTCATATCTCCATATCTGGAATAAACAGGGATGAGGAAATAAGAATAAGCAGAAAGAAAAAAAATCAACCCCCTATGGGAATCAGTGTATTGATCAATACTGTTGTTTTCACCTTCAGAAAGTGAACAGACCAGCGGGAGAGATAAAGCTGCCCTAATCTGCCTCAACATGATGTAAATTGAAAGTCTATCTACAGACACCACATGGTTTAAATAGGCGGTGTAGGGGCGTAAACAGTAAATAAAGAGTCCAGAATAGATCAAAAAGAGCTGAGTGTCTCATTAGAGCAGGTACAGTAGGTGTGGTAAATAAGGGAGTTATATGCCCCTCACTTGGCCAGAATCTTGTTCCTCTTGGTCGGTGAGAAATGCTGAAGCTGCAGAGATTCCTGGGTAATAAAGGCCACTGCCAAGTGGAAGTAGTTATTCCACAACTAGAAGGGTTGGAGCAGCAGAGGAAGGGAGTGTGGAGTAGGGGGGGAAAAGAGAAGGACAATAGAGAACCACGTTAAAATGAGTACAGGCACAAATGTCAAAATGAGACACACACAAACACACATACCTGCACTTCAAAGTCATCGTTATTGAGAAACTTTTGGTTCATGGTGTCGGCATAGGTGTTGATGGCTCTCAGGAACACTCTAATGGACAGAAAAGCACACACACACTTATAGCATACACAAACTAAATAAAGAAAAAAAAAATCTTTCAACAGAAATGGACTTAAATGCAACCAAAAATAACTTCCTCATGAAGTGGTTAAAATGAAAATACAAAAAGAATGCCTGCGCGATTCACACACTTGCCAAACATTGAAAGTACAGTGATGTAAGGCAATGCTTTAGTTTAAAAAATGGAAAAAGCTCCTACGAAGCCGCAATACGGTATAAGGTCACTGTGACCTCACAATATGTAAGGTCACAGTAACATTTGACCTCTACAACCTAGATTGATTGATTTAGAGTGGACATCTGTGAAAAGTTTGAAGAACATCCCTCAAAGCGTTCGTCAGATATTGCATGACAAGCATGACCCGGACAGACAGACGTACTGCCATCCCAAAAAAAAAACATAAAGCCTCTAGCATTTGTCTATTGCCAGCACGGCGGCTTTAAAAAAAAATGTCTAAGAATAAATCAATGAGAATCTGTCAGAAGTCTGATCACAAATACAACTTATGTGTTGCATGTGAAAGAATTGCTTGCTGCTCTATAGCTCATATAGATTTATTTAGCCTTTTTTCAAACTAGACTGGAATATTGCTTGAGATTCCATACCTGTCACAGTGATCATGATAGCAAGTTAACGCAGTGTGTGGGTGTATCAGTGAGTTGTGACTTTTTGCCATTTTTTTTTAAAGAAGTAGCGAATCCGCTACCAGTCTTTCTGCCACAAGACTATCTATCCTTCATTGGTATTCAGACTGAGCCAACTATCATCCCCTCTATACCTCCCTCTCTCTCTTGTTTTTCTTTCATTTTTATTCTCTCTCCATCCTCCCTAACCACAGCCTAACAACTCTTTATTCTACCTGTCTTTTTCCATTACCTCACTTTACCTTACTCCCCCCTTTTTTTTATTCCTCTGACACAGCTGGATCTTCACTTCTCACCAACATCACAAAAAAATACACCGCTGGCTTTTTCACTTTTTGCTCACACAATCACACTCAAACACATTTGCCACACTGGCCCTTTTTTCATCATCGCAGCCCTAAACCCGGCTTTGCCTCCTCTAACGTATTCCTGTGTGCATTTTGTGAGTTTGCACAAGTCGCTGTGAAGGGATGTCAATAAGCCTTTACAAACTCCCGCGCACCAGGCCTCAATGTCCCAATAGGAAGTTGTACTGGGGTTAGTTGTGGCTCCCCTTCAGTTAGAATAGCAGACCTATAGCAGAGTACAAGGGAGGTTTATGGTTCAAATGCATGTATGTGAATGCTTGCAGTACTGTACCTGTTCTGTACCATGATCATGGCCATCCAGTCAGAGGGATAAACATGTTTCCCAATCAGGTCCTTGAAAAGCAGGAAGGACTCCATCATGAAGTCCTGCAGAAGTAAAAGGGACAAGGAGAATGTATTTATTCAGTTGTTTGTGTCTAATCACTAGTGCTATCTGCAGTTATATGTGTACGTGTCTCCATGTGTGTACGCCTGTGTGTGTGTGTGTGTGTGTGTGTGTGTGTGTGTGTGTGTGTGTGTGTGTGTGTGTGTGTGTGTGTGTGTGTGTGGGTCTGTGTGGGTCTGTGTGTGTCTCTGTCTGCTCTTACCACTAGATCCAAGGTTGGAAAGGTTTCTATGTATGTAGCATAGTGACGATCATCCATCTGACTGAGGATAGCCGTCATGCAGGCGACCACCCTGGACTGTGAAAAGAGTGTAAGGGAGAGATAGAAAGAAGACGCACCATTACTTTTAAGGGCACTGTGCAGCCGCTCTTATCAAACTGAGTGCTATACATGTGATACCAAATACATTTAAATCCCTTGAGGTCATTTGTTGCTGCACCATACCAAAGGCTGCCTGAGGAGAATTTCAAAGAAAACTTCAATACCAGTTTTCTCACGCTAATTTGAGCAACAGTCTTGTGCTAAAGTCCCAAAACAAAATCATCATCATAACATACTCTCTACAGGACCCCGAACAAAAAGGGCAGTGCTCTGAGCGATATGATGTTTATACTTAACCATGCCAAATGCATTAACAAGTAATTACCACAAAGTTGTTCACAAATTAGCAGAATTTCTGTAAACAAACACAACCACGGCCAATAGGACTGGCAGCCTATGCAGTTTCTATTTTGGGCCCTAGAGATCAGAAAAACATCCCTTTAATGGAAAGATATGGGCAGCCATGTGCTTTGAACATTTGTGGGGAGGAAATGAGAGGAAGAGGGAGGAAAAGAGGAGACAGTGAGACACACATAGAGACACGGGGCAGTGTTCAACAGCACAATGCCTGATGAGGTCATACATTGATCATCCTGCAACACAGTGGGTAGTCTCTAGGCAACATATAGATGCCTGAAATGTATTTTCACAAATATTGATTGCTTCATATTTGAAAAGCTGGTGATTAAAGATGCTCTACGTTCCATTGACTTCAATGGCTTAGATGAGGACGCAATTCAAACAATTATACTTTTTAAATCACTTTATAGGATAAACTACTGAAATCTACAGTGACCTCAATATGCGTTTACACTACTGTACACAGTAAAACTGTTGAGTGCACTGTGGGCTCAAAATGAACAGAAGAATATGACGCAAACCTTTTACACAACCAGAGGATGAGAGGAGGGAAGACACCGCAGCGGGCAACAAAGGAGAAGAAAAACAGAGAAATAAAAAGACCAAAAACTGCCCCGACCAGAACAAAATGGTATGGCATAAATGTAAAAATAGTGAGCATATATTACAGACATAATAGTACAATAGTATCCCTTATAGTGTCACAGAGAATTGATGGGGTTGTCCAATTGCAGAAATTGCTCCTTTTACTCCACTGTTTGTCTGATTTCACAACCATTTATGTTTCTCCTTTGTATATATTTGTTTGTCCGTCCTAAACAAATAACCCATTCAAAAAGGAAACATGGCAAAGCTTTGGGTAAACTTTCCTCAAGAATATAGCCAAAAAAAAGAGACAAATGACCTGCAAAACTTGAAATGGCCTAGCTGTTACTCTTATTCTTTTTCTCTTTCAATTGCTTCTTCTTTTCCATCCATCTATGTAGTAAACAAGCAGCCATGACCCTCACGCCTATGAAAGCCAGCAGGGTGAGTCTGAAAAGGGTTTGGGGCATCCTTCAATGACACCATGTCATGCGGTTCTGACTCATAAAAAGGCACAGCTTTTATATCCACTGTGGAGCGATAAGTCTCGGCTTATGCCCCGCTCAAAGTCACTGTCAGTCACTGGTCCGTTCTAATTCCATGTATATGCATTCTGACCCTTCCCTCTCCTGGGCTTGATTACTGCAATGCAGTTCATTAACCTTTTTCGTCATATTATTATTTTCTTTTAGAAACATGGCCGATGTACAGGTATTCAGGACAAGGTTGGAGTGAAAATAATCTATCCACCAGGGTTGGTGGTGTAAAGGGGGAAACAGCAGACAGAGATGAAGGATGATGGATGGCTAATTAAAGATGAAAGATGAATGACGTGTAGCGTGCCGACAGCTCTCGTCTGATCAAAACAGGCAGGATATGTCAGTGTGTGCGTTTGTCTGCATTCTAATAGGAAAAACATACTTTTTCAGTCACGTACACAGACACAAACACATTTCCACCACATAAGAGTTACAGAGCAAACACAAAGGCAGACATACAAACTAATTGATAATAGATCTTTCAGTTGAATACAAATACATGGATGTTTATCTGGGGATGAATGCTGTGTGTTCTCTGGATGTGTGTTTGTTTGAGCTTAGTGCATAACTACCCTCCCCCACATCCTCCACCCAACTTTCTTCTTGCAGTCCTTTCTTTAATCTCTCCGTCCATCTTTCTTAATTCTCCATTTCGCCCTCTTATGTTCCCATAACATGTCACATCCTGGGAAACTTCTGGGAGATCAAGTGTGCGCGAAAACTAATTGTGAGAAGGAGCTGCAGGCAATAGTTCCGAAAATGAAAGGGGTGAGCTCTTTAAATAATGTCTTTAAAACTAAATGTCCTGTCTGACTGTTCTGCTGACATGATAGCGAGCGTTTAAAGTTTGCAATTACACTACGTTAATGGGAAGGAAGAAGCTACATTTAATTGCATCTCTGAATCAATCTTGTTATTCCCCTTTCTCCATCTCACCCTCTCTCCCTGTCTTATGTCTTTGCCTCTTTAGAGTGTAATGGTTGATCAATAATAGAATTACAACACACACACACACACACACACACACACACACACACACACACACACACACACACACACACACACACACACACACACACACACACACACACACACACACACACACACACACACACACACACACACACACACACACACACACACACACACACACCCCTCCAGCTCAGTAGTTTCTGGTTCTAGTGTGTGTGCATGTGTGTATGCGTGTGCATGTGTGTGTGTGTGTGTGTGTTAAAGTTGACGTCCAACTTCAATGTAATTGGTCTTCACTGAGGACTTAGGCCCCCAATCTCCTTTGACACCAACTAACACACACACAAATGCTCAAAGGAGCCACATACTGTACATCAGCTGTCTGTGTCTCCACAAATTAATGTGTTTCATCAACACACAACACCTATGGGAGGCACATGAGCTTTGTGCATAGTTATGAAGCTATACTGAGAAGTACAGTGTGGTGGGTGAAAGCCAGGGAGACAGAAAGAGAGCGCTGGGCTTGTTGAGGCGAAGGCCCTTATGCAACAGTGAGGAGATTAGTGACAAAACAGGACACAGATGCTGGCGAGGTTTGGGATTTCTCTCCCCCTCCTCCTCCTTCACTTTCCCTCCATTTGTCTAACCATGCTCTCACTCAGACCACTCTCATTAATAATGAATTAACAGCTGTAATTTCAGAGCTGCATCAAAAAAATGACAGCTACCTTGGAAGTGCACTGGCCAGGCATGAAATAAATCAGACTTGAGCCTTGTAAGGAAGACCAAAAACAACATGCTGGGGATGTTTTGCTATTTGTGAAAAAAACATACCATTCATTTCATTTTCATTTTCCTTTACCAGAAGCAGGGCTAAACATGTACCGTTGTTATCTTGTTTTTTCACAAGGTTAGGGGCTGGCCAAATGGTTACGTGTTGTGTTGTGTTGTGTTGTGTTGTGTTGTGTTGTGTTGTGGTGTGTGTGGGGGGTGGGGTGGGGTGTGTGTGTGTGTGTGTGTGTGTGTGTGTGTGTGGGGGGGGGGGGGTGGTGGTGTGGTGTGGGTGTGTGTGTGTGTTGCTGGTTTTACTTTCTGAGATAAAATATTGTGTCATGTCTTCTTCTCTCAAAAGGTATCTACACTCACGTCACGAAACCTAACTTTGAATTCTCTATTTAAAACTTCATTATCCCCAAGAGATGCCCGGTGGGATAAACAGTGAAGACCGATTGACGCAATTAAATGCAATTAACGCATAATTTCATTTTAAATTAAGACAGAGCATTAAGGCATTAACTCAGACAGCACTAATTTAAATACTAAAGGCGTTTAATCTGTCAAAGGACCACCAAGGAATGTGAATCACAACTGTCACTCAAACATGTGAAACAAGCAATCCACATGGGTGATTTGGCATCCATGTTTATCAAGACATTTAGCCCATTATACATAGGAAGTCATTGACGCAGTAACACTGAACCAAACACACAAATAAATGAATAACTCATTCGGGAACCATCCATTCAAATAATTCCATTCCGGGCCCATTGATGCCTTTCACCGAACCTAATTTACAGTAGGTGCAAAGCATCTCCTTCCATCCTCTCCTCCTCCCTCTGTCGTTTCTTTCTGTGATGTGGCCCGGGGTGGGAAATCATTACGCTGCTCTCTACGGATTCATAAGGAATGATTTTCTCTTTGGTTTCAAAAGAGAACAGTACAATATGTCTCAAAAAAGAAAAACACAATCTCGCTGGAAGCGTTCCTCACTGTACCTTCACTAGACACATGCTCGGTTTTGACCTCCCCCTTCCCTTCCTGCTATTGTGTGCGCACACACACACACACACACACACACACACACACACACACACACACACACACACACACACACACACACACACACACACACACACACACACACACACACACACACACACACACACACACACACACCTTTTCTGAAAGGACACCTGGGGGCAGAGGAGGGAAAAAAAAAGAGTGATGGATTGTGCAGAGGAGTAATTAGAGTTGTTGTGCGTGTCCGGGTGATGTGGCATTATGTTCTTCTGAGAGAGAAAGAGGGCTAACATGGGTAGTCCATTAGTGTGCTATAGGGTGTTTCAAATTATTTGTGTGTGTGCGTGTGTGTGTGTGTGTATGTGTGTGTGTGGGTGTCTGTGTGTGTGTATGTGTGAGAGACACTATTGTACACACACAGTTCCAGAAAACAGATCAATGTGTCCTCAGACACCCATTTCCCAGTCATGTCGAAAGGGGCACACCAATCAGTTGGATACAAATAGAGGAGACACAGCAAAGGGAGGATGGGAGAGAGAGGTCAAGGAATAATGAGAAAAAAGAAGAGATGAGAAAAGAAGAGAAGAGAGAATGACATTCTTCTCCCTTTATTCTTAACTCCAAAATCAAATTATCTGAGACCTTCAGCACGTGTATTCCCCCTTGGAAGGCCCCAAGTGTTGCACTATACTGCAGCCCGGGCCCTCTTACGTAATGAACACACAAACACACATTCGCTCTGTCACACACCGGAACACGGCCCGTCCCACCAGAGGTCAATTGAAACACAACGCAAGGTGAGTAGAGCACTTTGCAGTGGCGCATACATCATCAGTTATTTTTTTTTACGGGTGGGGGAGGGGAAGGGGGGTCAGGAGGGACATTCACATGGACGCTGCGACAAGGGACCACTCAGGGAAAACACACACACATATATACACACACACACAAACACACACAGAAGTAATAACACTTTTTCCATCATCACTCAAACACATTAGGGGCAGTCATAACTCAAAACTCAGTTACATAAGCCCTTGCACACAAAGTGAAACACAACAGTTTTACTCTGAGTATCTGAGAACATCTGCTTCATTCACGGCCATTGCTTTAATAAGGGCTTTCACTGCCTTCAACCGTATCTTAATATAATTAGACCAAAGTAAACCTATACCCCGATTTATAACTTAAAACTTACAATTCAAAAGCTGAAACTTTTCTGTGAAAGAAGAGAATACGAGCAAATGATTCTTTACTGGTGCGTGACAATCGAGGAAATGAATTCACAAACACTCAATTCCGAGGTTCGCAAAAGACAAAGGCATCGTAATTAACCTGATGTCATCAGACATCATTCAAAGGCTGAGTCTGTGATTCTAAAGAATGCTTGTTATTAAAATCACTTCATTTCAAAATCAGTGGATATCTTCTGCTCATGATCTGCTGCTACCTGTCCATACAGTGTGCCAACACACAGATCTTTAGAGCACCTGGTTCTTTAAAAGGGCATGCAGCTAGCTTCTTTGTTTATATACCAGTTTACAGAGCCTATTTTGAGTGCACGCACAGTACGGACAGATAGAAGAAGTAGATATTCACTGATTGTGAAAAGAAGGGTTCTCCAGAATCACTGAATCTCACCTTTTTATTCAGTTTATCCACATTTTAGTTTTTTGTCTCGTTAAAATCAAGCCAGAAATCAGTGTCTTTGTTAGCCTGGTGGATGAACAGTTTCACCTAGGGAGGTGGCATGAATGGGAGCAGAGAAATAAAGAGAATGAGATAGAAGGAGGACAGGAGGTGGAACAGACAAACACTGGGGATGAGGCCAGAGTGAGAGATGAAGATAAAAGAGGTGTATAGGGGGAGAGGCTAAAGTGGAGCAAAGGACAGGGAGGACAGAGACAAAACTGCCCTCAAAGAGGAGAGTGAGGTGAAACTAGTGTACCAGGGGATGAACAAGACAGATACACACACGCGCGCGCACACACACGCGCGCGCACACACACGCACACAGCGGGTAGACTAGTAGACCGTGTTAACACCGAAACGCTAAAAGATATAAATACATTGACTGATAGAATCAAGAGCGTGTGTGTTTGCTTGTTCGTGTCCTGGCTCCACTCCCAGGAGCAGACACTTCGGTGCTGCCAAAGTTTCAATGGGTCTACTGCCGTGCCAGGGTCAATGCACGAACAGACAGACAGACAGACAGACAGACGGACACAGACAGACACAGAGACACACACACGCGCACACACACACACACGAACCAGGGCAAGGCAGGGGTTAAGCCACCAATCAAGAGACAGAAATGGGGGAATAGACGGAGAGAGTGAAAAAGAGTGGAGGAAGTAATAACTGGAATGATGTGAACGAGTGAGAGAGTGAGATTTACAGTATAAGTTTAGAAGAAAATGAGATAGAAATAGATCAGAGGAAGCCAGAGAGAGAGAATAAGACAGACAGAGAAAGTGAGAAAGAGAGAGTGTGAGAGAGCGAGAGCAAGAGGGAGAGGGAGAGGGAGAGAGGGAGGATCACTGGGCTCCGCAAGCTTGCGAGGATCAGCAGCAACAGAATGAGACGGAGAGAGAGAGAGAGAGAGAGAGAGACAGAGCAAGAGAAAGAGCGCGGTAAAGAGTGTGAGGAGAGCACTGCTGCTGCCGAGGACTAAAAGGACTATCAGAGACATGAGAGAAAGACATCCCAGAACAAGGGAGAGGACAAGCATGCGTACAAAGGGGAAAAAAGGATAAGGAAAGGTAAGTGATGAGAGACAGATGTCTTATTCAGTGTGTGTATGTGTCAGTGATAGAGCATTAAAGCCTGGTCTATTTTCCTGTTTCATATTGTGACCCCCCCACCCTCACCCCCCCCCCCCCAAATGAATCTCTCCGGTCTCTTAGCTGCACCCAAGGCTTGGACTTTATTTTTAAAACAGCTCATTCAAGATTTAAGACACTGGCCAGAATTTGAAAGGAAGTAATGGTGATTGGATGGAAGCGAGCGCCTGTGTGCCAACTGGACTAATGGACAAAAATCCTTAGATTAACCTCTGGACAACACAAACAAACAAACAGACAGACAGACAGACAAGCAAATACAAACACACGATCTGGCTTTGTTTGGGGTGTCTCGGTTTCCTACAGACTCGGTATAGCCTTGACACAAGTGTTTACATCACTACTTCAGGAGGGCTGTTTACTGCAAGTGTATGTGATCACAGCATCAACGCGATGTGGGGATTAATAGGACTGTGTGTGTGTGTGTGTATGTGTGTGTGTGTGTGTGTGTGTGTGTGTGTGTGTGTGAGAGAGAGAGTGGCAGGTGAGTAATCCTATCCATCTGTCACAGTAGGATTTGATGCATATGATTACGTAAGCTTGCGTTTTGTGTGCGTTTTACTGTGCAACATTAATTGCAACTTTTGCTTTCAACAACAATCACAAATGCATCTGTCGATTAAGGTATGCCTGTGTGTGTGTGTGTGTGTGTGTGTGTGTGTGTGTGTGTGTGTGTGTGTGTGTGTGTGAGAGACTGTTGCCTGGGCACTCTTAAAAGCGTCTGAACCAATCGCCACAGCAGTGTAGCTTTAATATGGGATTATAATGCAATAACCCTTCTCTTATACACTAATACTGACCCTGTGCATCTATGCGTGTGTGTGTGTGTGTGTGTGTGTGAGAGAGATATATGATACAGATGTGAGAGGGACAGACAGAGAGAAAACAAGCAAATGTGTGCAGGGATCCACAACTCACACGGTGTGGATAAACTGTGACCTTTGCACAACATGTATATAACCTTATTATTAAGTCGGATTGCACATGTGTGTGTTTGTGTGTGTGTGTGTGTGTGTGTGTGTGTGTGTGTGTGTGTGTGTGTGTGTGTGTGTTTCTGTGTGTAAATGTGTTACACTGCCAATTTGTTTTTAATTGGCACAAACATATCAACAAGTCAAAATGTTACTATGGAAATGATCTCAGTGTCTTTTCTTTTGTTATTTAGTTGCATTTTTGCCTGTTTTTTCAATTTAAAAACTATTTCAATGGATAGGTCACTATTTGACTTTGAGAAGGATCCAATTCTATTAAGTTTGAATGAGAAATTAACAAAGTAATGGACCATGATTGCTGAATAAATAACTTGACAAAAAATGTCATATTGCTAGAACGAAATGCAATCTTCTTGCATTAGAGTGGTCTATCAAAATATTACTAATAGGCCTTTCACACCAAAATGAACCAAGAGTCAGTTCCAGGCTGGTGTTGGGGTCAGTTCAAAACTGGTTACAGCCTTATCCCAGTTATGAACCGGTTGGTTTCACATCGACCGGAGACAGGCAAGAGAGCAACGTCATGACGTCACTGTAAACGTGTGTGTACGTCATCCGACGCCGCTGCTCTTGTGGCTAACGCTAAAGCTACCGCTAGCTTTAAGCACAACAACAGCGGCGAATACGTCTTATTTTTACACTTGTTGGCTCTCGCTTTGCTTTCTTAAGCAAACAGGACCCATACAGCGTATTCTCGCCGGTCAATTTGTTCGCTACGTTCGGTAATTATGTTATGTTTACGTCTCGTAGTAGCGGTGTTTTTAAATATGGCGGGCATGAGGTTTGAGTTGCTCTGGTTGGTCAGGATAATCCCTCCCCCAACCGTTCGCGCAAGCAGTTCTTATCAAACCCTGCTCAATCCTGGGGTATGAGTTCCCCCGGTTTTTACGGCCCGGAGCAGGCTCTCTGGCGGTGTGAAACCAAAACACTGGCTCTAACTCCGAACAAGCCCAGAACTAGCTCCGATTTTGCGGCGGTGTGAAAGGCCTATTAGTGCTCTACTCTGTTTTCCATCTAAAGAATGATGCACACTGTAGCTAACTCATACTGGCAGCAATTTGAATCTGTACTAATTTGAGTTTTTAAGTTAGCATTGCATATTTGAATTGAGTAAATTGAGAGAAACAAACCAGAACTTGAATTATTTTGGAAACTTTTATCAAATGTAATTGCTCCAACGTTGTTTTCACGCCTAGTGAGCGATGCATGCAGGCACAGAGACAACATTGCATGTATTGGAAACATCTGCAGCACTTGAATTCATTTGAATGGGGTGTAATGAAAATTACAGGCTCTGACATTATACTGCATTGACTTTCATTATATCACTTTTCTCCAGAGAACGACTGATGAGAAATAGAAAATAAATGTTAAGGGACATTGACAGCGAGAGACAAAACAAAAAAAACACATTATAATTGCAAAATATTTTCAAATGCAATATTGTGTGTGTGTGTGTGTGTGTGTGTGTGTGTGTGTGTGTGTGTGTGTGTGTGTATGTGTGTGTGTGTGTTTGATTGAGTTCCTCTGTGTGTGTGTGTGTGTGTGTGTGTGTGTGTGTGTGTGTGTGTGTCGCTGAGTATTTAACCACTCTGCTAACCAGACGGGCTGTGAACAAAGTGAAGGGAATGAGACAGGATGGGGTGAAAGACAAAAGAGACTTGAAAGTCGGCGGGGGGAAGGAAGATGGATGAGAGAGAGGGAGAGAGGGCAGCAGCATGGGGCAACATGGAATGGAGTGATGAGAGGAGGACGGATAGATTGGAAGTTTAATGATGGAGGGATAGGATGGGACCTGCAGACAGGACGAGTGATGGGGCACTGAAGAGATAGAGAGATGAGACGACAAAAGGCGATAGATAGAGAGAGAAACGGGAGCAATCTGAGGAAGGGGTCGGGGTAAAAGGTGGTGTGATAATAAGATCAGCTGACAGGGAAGAAAAAGGCTAAAACGAAGGGTGGGAGAGAGGAAGCTTTTAATACAAAACCCAGACAATATATCTATCAGCAACTCCGCTTAGGTTTAGGTGTGTGTGTGTGTGTGTGTGTGTGTGTGTGTTAGAGTTGTGTATTGTCGGGCTGATGTGGCTTTGTGTTCGGCTGAAGGGGAAAGAGAGAGGGGTAAAATGGGAAAGCTAATGGTGTTTCAAATGTAGTCTGTGTGTGTGTGTGTGTGTGTGTGTGTGTGTGTGTGTGTGTGTGTGTGTGTGTGTGTGTGTGTGTGTACTTGTACAACCATTTTTGTGAGAACCAATGTGAGTTTAAGACCTTAAGAGCGAGGACATTTCTTGAAAGTGACTTTTTTCGACAGTTCTCACTTTAAAGGGCTGTGTCACTAGGGTTAGTGTAAGTGTTTGGGTTATTAAGCAATTTGTTATCATGGTTAGGGTTTCGGTAAGAGGCTAGGGAATGCATTATGTCAATGAATGTCCTCACAACTATAGTCCTACAAACGTGTGTGTGTGTGTGTGTGTGTGTGTGTGTGTGTGTGTGTGTGTGTGTGTGTGTGGTACATGGTCATCCATCTACCGCTCGTATATAGACCATTTGTTTCCCTCCCGTTTTCCTTTTTATTGTATTTATCCCTGATTATCGGCAAAACAGCTCATACATTTACCTCTTTATGTTGGTTTCTCTAGCTCTACTGCTCAAACAACACACATTCCTCCAGCCAGCAATGAAACAAATGAATAAAGTTGGCAGATGAATTTATTGTTTTACCACTTTTCTTGTTAAAGGTTCCCAACTGGTTGTAAATAAGGCCTGTGCCATAAAACCAAACAGAATTCACTTTTTATTTCTCCAGGGGCCCTCTGACTGGAACAGAGCATTGCTTTGAATGATGTCTTATACTGTATATCCCTTCATAAACAAGTATAAAGGGGATAAAAAGGATTCAAACGTATGCAAAAAAAAATATTTTTTTTCAAGCTGGATTTTAAGACAAGGAGCCACAGACTCATTCATATTTGATTATCACATATTTGTTGAAGTGCAGATGAGCTTCGAAGTAAATCAAATTCTGAAATGTCATCTAAAATTCTCAGTGATCGCTTAATGGAATCCCTTAAAATATACATTTGCAGGTATGAATTATAGGCAATCTTCATAAGTGCAAAGTGCAACTGAAAACGTTTTCCAAATTTCAAATAATATCGTTGTTCTCATTCAGGGTTCCTCAAGAGAAAAGGCTGACATGCCCAGGCTAGCCCACCACAACAAAGATTTAAATGAAGAATAAATTGGTCCCTTGTTGAGTTTGTTTTCTGCTCTGGTCTTTATTTATGCATTGCTGATCCCAAACATGCACAGGCACAAACTAACACATAACACATTACATTTATCCACTGGCATCTGTCCAGGGACAAGGGCTTAAACTGTCAACTCCCAACCTGTAGCTGTTAGGGTCAATATTTTGGCCCCTGCTATGAGCTCCAGGAATTCAACACGAGAGATAAACTCAGAATTCTGTTCCTCATTCACGGTTCGGAGAAAGAGTTAAATCCTTATAGGCGAAAAACAAGGTGGTGAGCCAGATTGGCGCATGAATTTATCATGACCGCACAGTACATAACGTGCAGTACAGCAGCGGTTCCCCATAGCTGTGCCTTCAGATGGGGCCAAGGTTGCTGCAAGATTTATCATGTATCATTGTTAATTTATGGTTTGTCTTCAAAACTTTTTGAAGAATCGGCGACATTTACATTAAATATGTTTCATGTTAACTTTTCAAGCATCAACACAATAGACAAAAGCAATTGATATAAAAAATCACCATTTGAAAGAAAGGAGCTCAGCAGTCAGAAAATGTGTGACCGTAAGAGCAGGCGATGGAAAGACATGACGCGGTAAACATAACTCAAATAAATGCCAATACATCTGAGCTCTGGACACATTGTGAGACAACTGTACCGCGAGCCCACCAACAACACTAAAATACGCCTCGACACTCAGCTAATGGCTTAACGGACAGGCTTTTGGCAGGTCGTGGAAGACGGATGTCCATTTCGTCCGATAGGGCAATCAACGTGGTATTGCACGCTGCGAACACCATTTAAGTGTCATCTGGCTCTCTCACCCCTGCGGTACATTAAATCAAAGCAAAGCGCGACCTTTCAGTTTGTGGCAATGGCAGGCTCAAACGTCCCATTAAAATGCCTGCACCCTTTTGTTCTTATTGTTTGTTTGTCCTTCCACACATTAAATATATGCTTGTCTTGAAAGACATACATTTTTGATAATTAAATTATTTTCAAGTTTATTATTTATCTAAAAAAGTATAGAGCACCTGTTGGCTTTTATTCAGAATTACTAATGATCATAAAAAAATATCTAATCAGCCACAGTTTCCATGGATTGCACCAGCTGCCTCAAAGAGTCCCTTGCTACCAGTGAAGCACACGCACACAATCTGCCCCAAAGAACGCTTCAATGAGAACAAAACAAAACTTGAAATATGCAAGGTTGGCGAAGATTCTTGACTTTAGTGATACGAACAGGAGCCTTTGTGGCTTCTGGCTTGTCAGTAAAAAATGCTGATTAAAGGGCATTGTCCCAGAAAGTACAGTGGCAGACAATTAAAATGCGGCCAAATAACAGGCTGCTGCTGGGAGCCGAGCTTGCGGGGTTCCTGTTGTTTTGATGATCATTACTGGATTCCTTCCTTCTGTCTGAGGTGCACTGATTAAATGTTACACCATGACACTTAAGAGAAGATAAACCAGGGGACCAATTATAAAAAAAAGAAAAGAAAAACGGATAAACAGTGGACACAATACAGTTAACCTGCAATGCAGCTTGCCAATAGTCGACATCCGGAGACACACGATATTCATTTACGTGGAGAAATTAAAGAACTACTGATAGAAGCATTTTGCTAATTCTAATGAAACAAAACTAGGCCCTTTTCTTAGACTCTTCACTCTACTTATTACAAAAAGATCTTAATCTCCCGTTAGAGGTAACAACTAAAGCTGCCTTTTTCTCTCTAAAGAGCTGAATAAGGTTTCTCAATTTTTCTGCCGATTTTCTTTTTTTAATATGTTCGTTCGTTTGAAGCAGTGAAGGCGTGACATGTAATGGGCTGATCATTTCCAGCTGACCTGTCTGACACCTCGTCTGCTGATCATATCCGTCTTTTTTCCAATCATCAATCACACTTTAACAAGCCAGAGAGGAGGAGGTCTTCATTATTAAACAGGCCCACACTCTTACTAAGAAGATCATTGTGACTGGCCACCTGAGCTAAAATCAATCTTCATTCCTGGAGTGTTTTTTTTAAATAGAGGGTACTCAATTCCTCTGACTGAATAAAGTGCTCGATTGAAATTTACAGTTTAAGTTTTATAGACAGAGAAATATTGGCAATAAAACATTAAGTGCAGCAATTTATATATATAAAATCAAATGCTGATATACTGTAGAAAACTTCTATTTTCTTGCTTTTGGCCCAGACAGAAGAGGAAAGATACTAGACTATACTACACTACCCAAAATTCAGCGTGCGCCCTGTCTCAAAGGGCCAATAAACTTCTGGGATAGTTTCAGGTCTGGCAATGAGAGCGCGGCGGCGAGACACAGCGAGCGAGAGAAGCAGTGTGATTACAGAGCGATAAAGCGCCGCACTCTAAAACACATTCACAGGGCCCCGTCAATTGACAGGTGAAATATGAGGCTCACCTTGAAAACGACACGGGACTCGATTCGCTGGAGCATTCAGTGCTCTGTTACCAATGCAAAGGCGTGGGTGCACACTCATTCACACGTACACGCGCACATGCACACACACACACACACACACACACACACACACACACACACACACACACACACACACACACACACACACACACACACACACACACACACACACACACACACACACACACACACACACACACACACACACACACACACACGCACACGGCCTCGCTGTGGTTGCCAACGCAGTAGACAATATTTGAACAGCCCAAACCCACCAACTGGTAAATTAAACATGTTGCATATAAAAGCAGATTTCATAAAAAAGCTGCAGCCCATCTAGAAACGTAATGCAGTGTTTAAAGACTGTGTGGATGCGTGTGTTTGTTTGGGGTGGTGACAGATGCTCAAGCACACTTGCAATGCGTATTGATCATTGGCAAGATGTGTGTGCGGCCAACCAGATCTCTTAATTCCTCTCTTTTAATGTCTATCTCTTACAGGAAGAGTTCAACTTTCTTTAAATTTAACATCACTAAACGCTCCTGAGTGCTTCCCTGGACTTCTTAATTTGTATGCGCAAACCACTGCAGATGTGCTTGTCAGTAGGTCAACAAAACAAAAATGTCTGTGTCGGCGAGTAGATGCATGCCCACTGCGCAGTTTCCTTCTGGTATGTATTTGATTCTAAATTGACATAAGAGCAAAAAAAAATATACAGCACACCATAACGTGATAAATGAACAAGTCCCAAAGAGCACACAGGACTGTTAAGTGATGTGGTAAAGTGTATCTTCTAACTGTCAGTGAAGGCAAGGCTAACACTTCCCATTGATTACCAGTGTTTGTGATAAGCTAGTTAGCGATGTGCGACCGTTACCCATCTCTCCTTCAAAATTACACAAACAGTTAAAGGAATGGTTTCTGTCGCTTTGTCTTGAACTCAAGAGTGAGGCATCAAGCTATATAAAAACACGTTTTAACTATTGCTTTAACGCATCTCTCTCTAGACTGCGTTTCTCTTTATTCGTCAATAAAGTCAATCGGACACTTTTGGAGATTTCAACCTAAGAAAAAAAAGGCTTTTACGTACATCTCCTCCTCCGACACATATCATTTGCACTTTAGTGCGTGATCCTTCTCCTCTGTCATCTCTTCCCTCCCCCTCACCCCTCCACCACCTTTCTCCTTTTAGTAACTTCCTCATTTTATCCCCCCGGCAGACACAGTTACTTCTCCTTGGCTTCCCGGTTCACTTTGCACCAGCAGAGAGGTATGATGATGTGGGCGAGAGACTTAGATTAAATATAGAGACAGAGGCAGGGGAGGGAGAGAAACACACAGGGCGGATCAAACACAGCACGACAGAGATGGGGAAAAAACAGGCAGGCGATGATTGGAAAAGTGTGACAACAAACACGGGTAAAGCGATGAGAGGAGACGACGAGTGAGACTCGCAGACAGAGAAGAGGGAGAGCGAGAGAGGGCACAGAGGGTGGCAAAAAGACGGAGAGAGAGACATGTGAATCAGATAGCAGATTTCTGAGGAGATGGTGTCACTTTCTCCCAGACAGCCTGTAGGTTAGGGGTGAAGGAAGGCGCTTGAGACGCTAGGCCTCACACACACATAAGCAAGCACACACACACACACATATGTAAGCACACACACACAACAGACAGAGGTCCAGTTTGTTGCAGCAGGTCTTATGGTGTCTGCTCTGGCTGTTGGTGGGAATGAAATTGCTTGGAAACGAGTAGCAGAGAAATGAGCATCAACTGCTTTAGTCTTAATCCCCAGGCTAACTGCTTTGCAACGCATACACACAAGAATATATGCACGCTCATCTGCACTCTTTTCGTTGCACACAGAAGCACCGGCTCTCTCTCTCTTTCACTCTCGCTTTCCGTCTCCCTCTGTTTCCCACTGGAAAAATATCATCATCATCATCATGTGCAATTTCTTTTTGGCACGCAGCACATCAATACAGCACACAATGGATGTTAAAGGTCACCATTTATGCAAAATGCTATTTTTTGTAATGTTTTTTCAACAATAATATGGGTCCCCGGTGTGAATAGAGACTCACAAAGTATGAGAAAACACAACACTCTCTATTTTACTCCACCCTTCTGAAAACCTGTGTTAAAAACCCCAGACAGAATTATCTCCCCTTATGACATCATAAGGAGAAGCCACAACCCTCCACCCCCAGCCATTCCCAACTTAACTTAGCATTACCTCCACCTGTGATAAGCACACCCCCAGAGGCCCCTGAATCTAACTGGCAGTTAGATTAAAAGCTGCAGTTACATACATGGCCAATCAAGAGACAGGCTCTAACACGTGATTTCAGACAGAGGCGATTCAGCAATGGCACTCTGAGATGACGGGTTTTTTGGGCACTACATATGGAAAACAGTTTCTAGTATAAATACAAATTACAATTTTTAACCTGAAAATGTACTTAATGTGTGACCTTTAAACACCGACATACTGTACATGCATGAGAACCAATATCACACATTTGTAATAAACACAAACCCGTGCGTTACCCGGTGTCTACCTGTGCAGTCCATTCCAGGACAACGGTTACACGGTAACCATGGCAAGCAATCATAAATAGTCTGAGCTGTCAATCAGATGTGACCCTATGCCTGCTCCCAGACAATCTTTGAGCCAAACACACTGTCGAGATACTCATATAAATAGCCGCAAGAAGTCACTGAAGCAAGAACTCCTTGATATAAAGGGCCTTACTTAAAAACATTTCAAAGCTCTGCTCCCTGTCAGTGGAGCTCTCTGCAACACGATTGTATGTGGAACTTAGTCATGAGCACTAATGGTCTGTTCTCTGCAAACCTATGGAAAAGTTTCATGATTCCAGACATGAAAGACAATACATCTAAACTTTTCCAATTCTCTACTAAGGCCCATTGACGGGCCCACCAGCATAATAAACTATATTCCCTCAGTTTAAATTTTTAATGATCTTAAATGAAACCTGAAATTCCCCCAAAAGTCGGGCAATATTAATTGCACTTGCTGTCAGGGAAAAAGAGGAGAAAAGGGGCTTAAATGTCTTAGATTCTTTTTATCTGCTCATGCTGTCAAACAGCTTTAGCACAAGGCTTTAAAATAAGGTCATAGCGGTCACACAGAGCATTGGTTTGAGTGAATGTGTGCACGACTCGGATCCCGAATACACATGAACTATTAGTGTAGCAGTCAAGCTCATCATTGTGAATCAGTACCTCTCCAGCCCAGCAGTACGGAAATTTTTCACTGCTACAGGGCCACTGCTGACAGGCAGACTTCTCACATGTCTGCAGAAGCTTGAGCATGAATCTGACACATGCGTACACAAACAGTTCTTCAGGAAACACATGGGTTCCTTTCTAAGAGGTGTACAAGGCTAGGATTATTCATTTAGAAAAATATCTTACTTCTTTTGTCATTTGCCTAAATAGGTATCTGTTGGAAACCACCAATATTCAGGAATGAACTGCATACTCCTCTTCCAACGTGGCAATGAGGAATCCCGGTTAGAAAGGGGTTTTGATTTAAAAGTAGACGCATAGAATTAAATGAGCTGAAATGTCTGATAACTATAAGCCACAGCACTCCAGAATACCCTCAGCAGCAAAATGTGTGCGATTAGGCGATTCCATTACATGAAATAAAGGCACATTTTTCACCTGTCAAATATAATTACCTCACTTTAATACAGTTAAAAAACCTCCATTTACACTCATATCAATGGCTTTCTTTCTGTGATGTGCTCCGGCAATATGTGTGCTGCTGCAATGGCCCAATTTTCTTCCGAGGACAAATCTGATACACTATTATCTTGCCCCAAATATGACCAGCTAATCGTGCAACATTAAAGTGTTTGGAGTCAATTCTCAAGTGATTTGAAGTTATTAAAGATCAAAAGGCTCATTTTGCTATACCCTCCCAAACAATCCCAACCAATTTGACCAAGCATATCAAAGCAAATCCAGATAAGGCCTTAACAGAATCTAGCTAATGCATTCAAAATGAATGTCTCAGCCTCAGAAACAATTAAACAAAAAGTGAAATATATATTAGGACTGGCTTGAGGCAACATATTTGACTGAGCCACTGGAAAAACAGGAAGATGGGAAGAAAAAACTATGTTGCAGAGTTTAAGATTATGCTGAACTCATAAGACAGAGTCCCGAAATACTTCCATGCGAGATGTCAAGGCATGAGTTATCATCAGTTTACATACGGCTGTGGGAGGCAAACATAACATCATTTGAAATGTGTCATACTATACTGCGTCATTTGGCAATAAACAGACTGCAACGACATCTACGGTGTTAAACTTATAAGATTCATCGCCATAGCTCCCGGGGTGTGTGTGTGCGACCTGAAACTTTATAGAGATGTACACTATTAACTTTAAGATATCCCTGGTGGTTTCTTCAAGAGAAAACCGCTTGATGAGATTTAGAGGCTTGTCTCTGCCTCTAATAGGAGGTTGATAGAGTTCTATTGATCTTGGTCAGTGTGCGCGTTATGTCAAGGTCCATGCATTTCAGGTGCCTAATGTATTCGTCTTTCTGCTATTCCCATCACTTTTTCCCCATCTCCCTCCTTTTTTGTCTGCCCTTTCTCTCATTCAATGTGTCTCTCTCTTTCTCCAGGACGAACCAGCAATGCCCGGAGAGAACCCTTCCAACTCATCATCTGCGTGCCACTGGGTAGAGAATGAGGAGAGCCTCGACAGTGATGTCCATTGGGAAGTAGCTAAAGCAGTAAGGAGGTCAATAACGGGAGGACATTGAGTGTTTATAGCCTTGCTGGATATTGAATTCTTGGCTGCGGCTTCCACATACAAACTGGGGATACACTGTCTCACGGACACACAACTTTACTTGGGTAAACATCAGCTGGAGGCATTCTGTTGGATATATAATTAAAAAAACTTCTGGTGTTGGCCGATGTCACCGCTTGAGTCTGACCCGTTCGGCTCCTCGGGGGGCTGAGCTAATGTGCAAAGGATTATGGGAAGGAGGGTGGCCGACCCAACCAATCCAGTGCCTGCGCTGGGGGTTCCCCTGGCAGGGGGGCGATGGGGCCCGCTGTGCAGCGTCGGGGTGCAAACGTCTCCCGGGCTGCGGACTGTCCCCTCCATCAAACGACGCAGCAGCCAGCCAACCAACGCTCACCGTCCGCTCGCCATGGTAACAGATAAACCGGCGTCAGCGTCGGCAACGGGGAAAGTGGGAGTGATCGGGAGTGACAGCAACAGCGCGCCGGTGTCCAAGGAGACGTCTCAGAACGAGATCAATAGTGTGACGCAGGACGACATGGGCTCACAGGGCTCGGGCTCCGGAGTCTACTGTCAGATTAAAACTATACGGACAAACCCCAAGGACGCCAGGGGGAAAAGGACAGCTCGGTACACTAATGGCAGCGTGGTCGCCTCAGACGCGGTGGGAGGGGTTTGCACTGAAGGGCTCACAGAAGGTAAGGAACAGGCCCAAGAGAGGAGGAGGGTGCATTCTCTGCGAGGGGAGGGTAATCGGCCTTCTGCATTAAAGGCAGGGAGCGGCGTTTACACGACCGTGCACTCCACCCCGCCACGGCCCTGTCGAATGATGACATCATCCCCGTCCCGCCTGTGTGGGACATGCGGAGGGAGACGGTCCCAGATTACCCCGTGCACAGGGGCATGTCAACGCAAGAGGGCCGTCAATCACACCACAGCCTGCCAGACTTTACCTAATCCGCCGCGGAAACCATCTGCGGCCCCCAGCCAGTCGCAAAAAGAGTGTTCTCTGGACTCTAGGCCCAATACCAAGAACACAGACACGGCAAACACCTCTACAGACGCTTCATTAAAAATGGGACAAATACCACAGCTGTCACACACTATACCGAAAAGGCACAGCTCACATGTCAACCACACATCACACAATACTCCGAGCAAAACAAAAGACCAGGCAAAGCAACAGACGAGGCCACGCTCTGCAGACTGCACCTACTGCAAGGACTCGGCCACGCAAACAACAGACACACACACAAACAACATTGCAGACAGGAGTGCAGCTACCGCACACACACAACAACAAGCACACACACCATCTGCAGTAGCACCCGAGCCACATTCAACTGATAAACACAAGCACGACTTGGCTAAAATCCAAAGCGCTGATGAAAACACACACCAGCACACATCAGCCTGCATCACGTCTAAGCCTCCAGCTCCTTCCCTTCACAGAGACACCCCGCCCCTCCCGCCAAAAGTCTCTCCTAAAACAACACGTTCCAAACCGTCCACGCCTGTAGCCCAAACCAATAACATCCAAAAGACCGCAAATACTCCCAACCGAACGTCCTCACAGGGGTCCAAATCCAAGGAAGTTGCAAGACAGATGAGCAAATCATTCGATGACCAGAATCTGCCTTGTAAGACTCATATTAAAGCACAATGTAACGGGGCTCCGGGAGGATTGTTGGTGGGGAACACAGCGAACGCACCCTGCGGGCTGGAGATGAAGTTGCAGAATGTGGAGGATAACCTAGTGTCCAATCAGGAGAAGATCAAGGTGCTCCTCAACGTCATTCAAGACCTGGAGAAGAGCAAGGCCCTCAGCGAAGGGTAAAATAAGGGAATAAGGGAGAAGGGAGGAGGGAGGAGGGAGGGGGTGTTAATAGGGAGGTTGAAGAATATAATGCCTTGTTTCCCCTGAGCAGCACAGTTCGGTTCGGCCCGGTTTGGCAGGGGACTTTAACCCTAGATCTGGCTTGTGTTTCCACTGCCAACAGTCCCCATACTGTGTAGGTGGAAATAATGATTATGTCGACCAATCAATGGACTGCAGTTTGTAGCTCAACCTTTTTGGGACCCTTTGGGATGCCTTGGTACCCCAAGAAAGGGTGACAAAGATTTGTTGCGGCATGGTTTGCTTATTTTGGTATCATTTGAAACTTTTGACATTGGAAAGGCTAATAAATGCGTGACAAGCCGCAATGAACCGAACCACACCGCTCAGTGGAAACAGGGCTTAAGAATGGGAAGAAAAGAAGAAATAGAGTATGAAGTGTGAAATGAGACCACAAAAGAGAGGGTTATACACCAAGACAGAGAGCGAAAAGTAGACGGAATGGAGATTAGGATTGAAATAGAGATAAAAGATGGAAAAAACTGGATGAAGGAGAGGTAAGAGATATCCACTGCAATAGAAAGTGCTTAAGTAAGAGTTTGAGAGCAAGCTAACGTGATGAAAGAGGGTGTGTAGAGGGAAGGCACAAGATTAAGAAGAGAGTATATTTGAGTTTTTTTTATAGCAATATATACCGACAAGCTTTCAAGTCCGTGTAATAGATTTTAAATGTCAGGCAGCACAGGCCTGTGGAGAATTGCTGCACAGTGTAAGTGTGTGTGTGTGTGTGTGTGTGTGTTTGACTGTATGTGTGTGATCCAAACCTTCAGGGATATGACATACCTGCTGCCAGCCTGTAGTCAATGCTGGCAGATCTTTCCTTTTGCTCTTTTATCTTACATGCCTTGTGGGGGCTATGTATTCCCCGCAGTAACGGCATGCCCTCAGAGACATCGCACTGCACGCCAAATTAACTTTGTCAGTTCTTCTCTTTCTCTCTCCTGCTAATTCTTTTGTTTTCCGAACTCCTTCTATCCTGCTCCATATCCTTTCTTTTTAAACCCCCCCCCCTCCCCACTCCACTTAGTACATCCCAGTAGGCTTCCCTTTTATTCACTTTATTTCAACCAACGCTCAGAGGCTCTTAAAAACGCCTTGAGCACTTCATCCCATTCTCCACCTCCGCCCGTGCTCCTATCTTAATTATAAAATGCTGTCTCTCATCTTTCTGCCTTTCTTACTGCACCTATGAATCATATATGCAACTAACAACTGTGAATCACTCCTCTGCCCTCTCTCCATTTTCTGATCTTCCCCCCCTGGCTCTCTGTGCTGCCAAGCTGTCCATCACTCTATCCCCTGCTGTCATGTGCTGCTAGCTGTCAGTCTGTTTTGTTTCCCCCCCCCTCCCTCTGTCGCTCCCCCCATCACCTTTACTGTCAGTAAATATCCTCTTGCGGTTTCCTATACACTCATCTTTTCTAAAAAAAAAAAAAAAAGGAAATAAAAGAAGAAAGATATTTTGAAACTTTACCTCAAACTTTACACTCCCTCCAGCCCTCCTCGTCTCTGTTCGGGGGTAAACAGATGTCTCTAGCTCAACACTAATCCCTGTCAGATTACCTTCGAGAGATGCAATTAATGTTTAAGCTGCACAATAAGGGTGCTAAACTCTGTGTACACGCTGTTACACCCTGTGGCTGCGACTGTAAAAGATCATGTATGCACATCCTTTAGTGCGTGTGTGTGTGTGTGTGTGTCGAGAGGATGCTTATGTCACATTTTAGGGTGGTCTCTGTGATTCTGGACAATGCTCGCTTTTTGTCAAAATCAGTGAATATCTTCTCACAATCTGCTACCTGTCCGTACTATGTGTGCGCTGAAAAGAATCCAATGTTAATACACAGCCTAAACTCTGTAAACGGGCATGTTGCTAGCTATGGTGGGCCTGCTTTTTTAACATACCCGTTTACAGAGCCCAGGCTGTGTATTAACACCTAATTTTTTTTGCACAGTACGGACAAGGAGCGGAATCAGAGATATTACCTTTTGATTAAAAGTGATTTTGAAAAGCGTTTTTGAGAATCAGTCAGTGCAGCTACATGGCACAACTAGATTGGATTAAGACTAGACACTCGAACGGACCATGTCACTTGTCTGAGTATACATGGCCTTTCGGAAATCGGATAAATGGCTTTCTCCACTATGTTAGGTGTTCTTATCCGACTTCTCTTGTCCGAAGTAGATCGGATAAAGGTGTTTACATGCAGTTTAAAAGTCCTGTTGAAGTCTTATTCGTTTAGTTACCCGATTATGAGTCTGCATGTAAACGCACTGACTGACTTCACCTTTAAGTGCGTACGCAGTAGGAGTAAAAGGGTTAAATGGGTTACAAAAGACAGAAGAGAAAATGGAGAGAAAAGAAGAGACAGAAGGAGAGAGATTGAGAGAAAAATAAAAGTAAGAGAAGCAGCAAGTAAGAGGGACTGCATATATATCTGATGCTGTGCCAGAAATGAAGGTATACTCTTAAGTGCTGTGATAAAAGTGCAGGCTGAGCTAGAAGGTTGTTGCTGTGCTCAGCTCCTTGTGTTCTTTTCTCGCTTGAAGTAAATACTCGTCTTCTGTCGCAGTTGTTGTCTTTGATTAAGGCTTGGTGGTAAGAGGGAGAAAATATGAGGCCACTCGCACGTGCCCTCCGTGTAATTAGAATCTTTACTTTATCAACGTCAGCTACTCCTTCATCGAAACTGTTCAGTCAAGGGCAGTCAACATATCTTGGCAAAAATAAAGCGTTTTAATTACATGGCAGTCACTGTGAGCTTATGAGATGTTTCTATCCGCCTTGATTTCACCTCGCGCCTCTCTGGCACCTTTCTGAACAAAGTTTGCATGTTATTCCTAAAATGCACACCAATTTCCAACCCAGCTATGTTCTTTCATCATATAAATATATTGCTGTAATATATTGTAATATATATATATATATATACACTCACCGGCCACTTTATTAGGTACAGCGGTTCATTTTCTTGTTAACACATAACTAATCAGCCAATCACATGGCAGCAACTCAATGCATGCAGACATGGACGGGACAACTTATTGAGGTTGAAACCGAGCAACAAAATGGGGAAGAAAGGGGTTTTAAGTGACTTTGAACATGGCAATGTTGAGGGTGCCAGGAGGGCTGGTATGAGTATTTCAGAAACTGCTGATCTACTGGGATTTTCACTCTAAACCATCTCTAGGGTTTACAGAGAATGGTCCGAAAAAGAAAAAATATCCAGTGAGCGGCATTTGTGTGGACGTAAAATGCCTTGTTGAAGTCAGAGGTCAGCGGAGGATGGGCATACTGGTTCGAGATGATAGAAAGGCAACAGTAACTCAAATAACCACTCGTTACAACCAGGGTATGCAGAATGCCATCTCTGAACGCAAAACACGACCAACCTTGAATCAGATGGGCTACAGCAACAGAAGACCCCACCGGGTGCCACTCCTGTCAACTAACAACAGGAAAATGAGGCTACAATTCTTTTATTTTTTTTAAGATATTTTTTTGGCATTTTTATGCTTTATTGATAGTGTAGAGACAGAGTTGAAATGGGGCAGAGAGCTAAGGGCGCCCCCTCAGAGGCTACAATTCTCACAGGATAACCAATATTGGACAATAGAAGATTGGAAAATCATGCCTGGTATGAGGGGTCTCGACTTCAGTTCCGACATTCAGATGGCAGGTTCAGAATTTGGCGTAAACAACATTTATTTATTATTCTTTCGGACAATTCCACACAATACACAATTTTCTCTTGCAAATATTCATACATCATACTTTGTGTTGTCCGAAGGGAGACGGAAGAAGCCAAAGGCTTATCAGGTCCCGCCATGAAAGTATGGATCCATCCTGCCGTGCACCATCAACCATGCCATGTTCAAAGTCACCTAAAGCCCCTTTCTTCCCCATTCTGATGCTCGGTTTGACTTCAGTACATTGTCTTGACCACATCCAAATGCATAAATGCATTAAATTGCTTCCCTGTGATTGGCTGATTAGCTTCTTGTTTTTATAAGCCATTGAACAGGAGTACCTAATAAAGTGGCCGGTGAGTGTATATAATGTATATAATATATAATGTAATGTCTGCTTTCAAACTACTGACTACTGACCTAGACAGTCACTGCAAACAGAGCTTAGTTGTTTTTTTAACTTCCACTATTAAGGAGATGTCCTGAACTGATTTTCACATCACATACAATGCACATCACAAGCTATTCTATGCCCTCTGACAGCCCCCAGAGAGCAAACCTAATGTTGCTGCTTTGAGTAGGTGCAGGAGGACAGAACAATAAGCCATGTGACACAAGCAGTCAAGAGCCCGAGACGAGAAATGCTAGGCTTGGTGTTGGTGCAGAATGGCTATCTATGCCATTTCTTACTTACTCTGCTGTTGAACATCAGTACATAATAGGAACATTTAGAAAGTAAAGGATGATATTTAGCAGACAAAAAAATTAAGTATGAGTACTGTTGCGTAGTAGTCGAGATGTGAATGTTTGCATTAGCTTACTGATAGTTTATATTTTACAAAGTGATTCAAATAGTTGCCTTATTTATTTTTAGCCATTTTCTGTGTAGTAACCTATTGAAACTACATAGAGTTCATAGTAGCTTCCCTAACACCTAAGTATGACTATTTACTATGTAAACTGAGTATTATGTCAAATGTTCAACACAGCTTTGCGTTCAAGTTTTACATGTTTTGTTTCTGCAGTCGCACCTCGTACCGAACCGGTCAGGACATTAACAACTGCCCCACCTGCCAAAAGACGGCCTGCATCATCTACAGGTAAACCCCATCAGATAATGAGCTTACTGCATTCCATGACCCTCAAATGACAACTCATTCTCTCCCGTAGGGTAATAAACAGCCCTGAAACGTCGCCTCTGTATTCCTCTCGCTGCCTTGAAAATGTTTCATTTCCTGTTGTATCCCTCCGCTTTTTCAAGGTTCTATCACTTATTCAGCACATCTCTCTCCTTTGTTTTTGTTTTATTTTTTTATTAGCCTTTCTTCCTGGTCTCGTGCTGTCTCTGCCCTTTTCTCCCACTCTGATAATTGCTGTACTCACACACAATAGATCCCTATCATTGAACAATGTACAACGCCGAGTGATCTAACTCATTAATATTAATATGAACACAGCTGTATTCTAGAGATTAAAAAGAGGATGCATGCTGTCCCCAGGAACGTTATTTACGCACAAAACAATGTTCTGTGCAAACACAAGCAAATTAATTCAGCACCTAAATTACTAGTCGTCCCTTGAGAGTGTGTGTGTGTGTGTGACCCAAATACGTAATTGCATTCTCAGATCTACTGCAACTTACAGCGCTGCACCCTCACAATGTAATACCGCAAAGTTTAATCCCCCTATCGCCTACACACAATCGTTCTCTTCTTTCTCATCCTTTCATTATGTAAATGGTTCTTTTCATCCCCTGCCTGCTGTCTTTCTTTCATCTCTAACTTTCAATCAAACTGCTTTCCTCTGTACATCCTTTCCCCTCATACCGTCTGTCAATTGGAAAAAAGCTATAATCACCTGTGGCCCACTCTCACAGACATAGCTCTTTGCCTGCATCTTTCACACGTGTTGGAGGTGTGGGGGGGGTTTTCACATACAGTATGCCGTGCCTTTAAGGAGAATACAGAAACTGAACTGAGATATTTACTTGCTTTAACTGAAATAATCTGGCATCAAGCCCTCCTTTTAGTCCAAATCCCTATTGTGGGCCCACCGAGTCTTGAAGCTAATTCCGCTTTCACAATCATATATAAAGCTCTCTCTGACAAGGCCACAGGGGTATGAAGGCACGTTTTTACAGGGCTTTTATCTCTCTAGCTCTCCCTAATTCACAAAAAACATTTGCATGCCAGCGGTCCCACATCTGCAGCATCCCTCTTGTATTTTTTTACTGTCTATTCCTCTACTCCTGCTGTTTCATCTCTCCATCTCTTCGCACACACTTCGCTCCAACTCCCTCTTCATCAACCTCCTCCCATTTTCTCCCACACTCTTGATCTTAATTACCACTGCAGGAGCCTTTGCCCGTTAAGTTCTAATGAAGTCCAAGGGGAATGGACCGCCACATGGTAAACATGCCCACCCACCCCTATAGATATACTGTCACAGATGTATATGAAAACATGCTAATCTTCCCCCCTACTTTGCACATTATATGAGAAGCACGTACACAGGGAGCGCAAACTAAACTAGTTTGTACACACACACACAGGTTGGTTTTTCATCACTTCCGAGGACATTACTTACATTAACTTCCTGGAGACTATCCCTAACCATAACCACTACTTACCTAACCCTTACCCTAATCCTAATCCTAACCTTAATCTAAACCTAAATCTACCCTTACCTTTAAGCAAGTATCCACCCTAAAATGTCATTATTATGTTATGGGGACTTCTATTTTGTCCCCTGGTGCAAGCATATCAATCATGGGAATTTGAAACACTCTCATCCTTTTTGGCCGCTCCAAGCACCGGTACCTCAACAGCACAGATAGACTCACACCAAAGTCTGACTGGCTTGACTAGGTTTTCACAGCTTTCTACAGAACCACTGATCCAAAAAATGTCAAACTGTGCAGTGCACTCCCAGGGTTCTTCAAAGACGTCTTCCTTTATAGGGACATCTTTATTATCCCTTTTTCTTTGTTTCTTTCCGGCTCCACTTTCCCTTTTGTTTTTTTCTTGCACAAATGCAAATGTTGTCACGCTACAAAACAAAATAAAGCTCTTATTGGACACGTCTGTGCACACACACACACACACACACACACACACACACACACGTATGCACACACTCATCAACATAGACAAAGAAAGAATGAATATATATTTCACGCTATGTGATAGATGCAAATGCCTCGGGACAGTTGTGCATATTCTGCTGCCTAATCGTTTTCCCGCTCATATATCAGTATAAGTTTCTAACCAAAAAGTTGCACACATTACAAATGCAGAAAAACACATTGTCAGCGTCTCATTGTGACAAACACAAACACACACACACACACACACACACACACACACACACACACACACACACACACACACACACACACACACACACACACACACACACACACACAATGTCAGAAGTATGATTGGACAGCAGCTGCTTTATCAAACCCTTAGAGAAGATTCTGGCTAGAGGCAAATAGAAAGAATAGAGACACACAATGAGGGGTTGAACTACACGTGGGACTGAAAAATCGTCTAAATGATTTGTGGTGAAAAAAGTTTTTTTTTATGTTGGCAGGGCGCCTGAAGATGTTTTGCCATCGTCAGTTCTAATTGAGCTGTATGAAGCGAGACAAGGGCAAAAGGAACTTCTGACAGCCCCCTCACCCCCCCCCCCCCCGTTTCTCTGTCAAAACAGCTTAAATACACACACACACACACTCTCACACAAACACACACATTCTCACACACACATTCTCTCACACACACATTCTCACACACACACATTCTCACACACACACACACCCCTAACACTTCCTTCTACACATCAGCAGTAAGAGATGAAAATGATTAAATTCCCTTCTACATGACTAACTTTCAGAAAGTGAAGGTTTCAAAATCTCCTCACGAGGAAACAGAAAAACAGCCAGTCACGCACGCAGTGGCAAAGATGCTGAAGAAGACAGCTTGCAGAACAAACTTAGAGCAGCGATTTTTTTCCCACTGTGTCATAATCCCGTGAACAACAGCGAGAGAGAGAGAGAGAGAGAGAGAGAGAGAGAGAGAGAGAGAGAGAGAGAGAGAGAGAGAGAGAGAGAGAGAGAGAGAGGTGAGATATGTGCAGTTGAGAGGCAATTACAGAAAGGATTTAGAGAGGGGGACGGTTAAACCTAGTGATGTTTGTGTGTGTGTGGGTAAAGAGAGATCTGACAAAAGTACCAATACAGTCCAAATACACTGGATTTGGAAGAGTTGCACCACTTTTTTCTTTATATATTCTATATATATATATATACAGTATACATATATATATAAATATTAATGCTGTGTGTGAGGTAGTACATTTTGCTTTATCATTTATTCATGGTATAGCCATCTCACGTCCTCCAAGCCCACCAGACATTTTACTTTACACTATCCACTCGTTTCCTCACTCTCTCCATCCCTTTGCTCTTTCTAGAGAACTCTCCACCCTCCTCTCCCTCTCTCTATCACGTCGCCTCTGGGGGCCCTCATCCACTCCTCCTTTACCTCCTCCCTCTATCTTTTTTTTGTGTCACACTGCAGTGACCTCTCTGCCCTGCTTTATTAAAGCTCGCCTTTCTTTCATTTATCTATCTCTCCATCTCCGGGGAAGGGAGTCGATTTATATCCTTTCTCGCTCCCAATAAGTCCCTGTGTGCTGCTACCACTTTCCCCCTCACTCAGCCACAGGCCTGTTTAGGAAGATGCACAAGTTGGCTGTCAGGGGAGCACAGATGTATTTGTACAGTATATGTGTGTGCGTGTACGTGTGTGTGTGTGTGTGTGTGTGTGTGTGTGTGTGTGTGTGTGTATTGAAGGCGGGGAGGGCGGGGATTGTTCTCTGTTCTCCCCAGGCCCCATCATGTGGCTCATTAACTCCAGATGCCAGGCCCTATGCAGCTCCGCCCCTACAATCCAACTCAAAGCACGCACGCAGGCACATATATATTATACACGCACACACACACACACACACACACACACACACACACACACACACACACACACACACACACACACACACACACACACACACACACACACACACACACAGTTACCACAGGGAGAGGGGAACTCAAAGTCTACCACACTATGACCTGCAGCAGTGGACACTTCAGAGAGCTGGTGAGAAAAAGAGCGTGAGAGTGAGACGAGAGGAAGGGAGGGCAAACTAGAGAAGCATTGAAAAAGAAAGCCAAGAGGGTCCGCTTTGAAAACATCAGACAAGTTCCTCCCTTGCTCCTTTCCTTTTGGCTCCTCCATTTTGCAAAAGCTCCTCTATCCCTCCACTCCTCTCCTTTCCAGCTCTCTTTTTCATCCTTCTCCCACTCCTCTCATCTCATCCAGCCTGTGATCTATTGGTGCATGAAGTGCAGAAGAATACCACGGACGTGAAGTGTAAACTGAGTTGAGGCCTGTGTGAGTGTGTGTGTGTGTGTGTGTGTGTGTGTGTGTGTGTGTGTGTGTGCTGAAGGTGTACACTGCAGTGATGAAAAGAGTACCTGAAAACCATATTTTCTTTTCTTCTCCTTTTTCTTTTAAGATTATGTTTTGGCATTTTCTATGCTTTATTGGCAGTGCGGAGAGACAGAGTTGAAATAGTGTAGAGAGGGGAATGACATGCAGATAACGACCCATGGTCCCCCCCTGAAAACTATTGTTGAGTAAGAGTAGAGATACGATACCTTACTAGAAACCTTACTTTGTTACAAGTTCGATGTATGTCACCTATTACATGGCCTCTTAAGTACAAAAGTACAAAAGGATGTGATTTTAAAAATAGTTAAGAATCGAGAGTATTACGCTTGTATGGAATCCAGGCTAAATGATGCACTATAGGCTGAAGTTCTCCAAAACATGCACCTCACACCACCTAAGAGACATGTCTGAAAAAAGCTGTGCAAAGATCTTAAATCGGTAAAGTAACCTGGAACTTAAATTATCCCGACACATTTAGGAGGAGTAACCAGAACAATATTTCCCACTGAATTGTAGTGGAGTAAAAGTATAAAGTAGCATGAAAATATCATTCTCAGTACAGGTGCCTGAAACTTGTACTTAAGGTACAGTACTCTACCAAATGTTACTTTGTTACATCCCACCTCTGGCACACTGTGTATCCGAGGTTAAAGGGAAAATTCGCCCATTTTCATGTGAATGGTATATCAGGGCCGAGTATATTAGTAGTCTATTGAAAAAAGCCCCCCAAAAATTGATCCGAATTGGCAGAGAGCACAATGATTTCGGATTTAAACTGATGACGCGGGGCTGACGTAGCCGTTTTTACAGTTCCTACAGGCCCCAGGATGCATTGCGCGGGGGGGTACGCTCTGCAGCCAGCCTGCCCAGATTCCGAGCTGCTCGCGTTACCATGGTGACAAACACAGCACGGACCTGACCCGTGTAAGCAGTACAGTAATAGCGCGCTTCGTATTATTTCACTGTTGGACTACTACCACAAAGAAAACATGCCGTCCTATAATGTGCCTAGATGCGCCAACTTTAGGAAACAGAAAAGAAGTAGGAGTAAGCGTAAGCTGAAGATACTAGGCCCTACCTGTTGCCTATTCACCGGCGTGATGCATAGCCCCAGCCCCGGGAAAAAGAATCCGAATAAAGGTAAGCTAACGTGAGCTAAATTGCATAGTAGCCTACTGTAGTTAGTATCAGTGTTTCCCCTACATTAATAACTGTGCTGCCCACACCGCTGTTGAATATTGTGTCCCGGTGTAAGGCTGATAGATGGGGCAAGGAGGAATTAGTCTACCGGTTGTAGCTGTAGCCAAGTTACCTTAGCCGCTAAGCTACAGTTAGAAGTGAACTCGTGAGGGGGGCAGTAGGCCCCTCTGTGTATCCTTGAGGAAGATTTAGTTGCATTTGCAAGACTGTTTGTGTGTGACTGTGTGTTTGTTTTCCATGTGCATGGTTATTAGCGATGTCGTTAAAATGATCAGCTTTCCAAAACCATAAACAATTGCTATGCTGATGGTGATGGCTGGGTGATTAGCACTGATGTCCCTAGTCTTGTGTCGTCTTGGCTCTTCCTAATGCAAATGCATAGCCACACCCTGGCATACAGTATGCTTGGCTGCTAATATAAACATGATGTCTTCTTAGACAAAAGACTACTATTGTGTTAGTGCACTAACTGACTGACCTATCTATGGTTACATAGTGGTTTGTCTGTTTTATATATTTATTGCAACAGCAACATTATCTTTACAGTATAACACATTGATTTTTCTTTTGTCATCTCTTCAGTGCTGGGCTGGCCTTGTGATACAATCATAATTTGTCATTTCAGGTGAGGTCCAAAGGAAGATGGTGTATTGTCCGAGGACCACGCACTCTGTTGTGAAGACTGTTTACATCCCGCACACACGCACCACTTCAGAGCATCCCTCGTAGAACTCGTCATCACATGAAGAAGAGACTGCTGCCTGCAAAGTGCTGTCATCATCACTACAGCTCCCTCAGCCTGCCCTCCCTCTCAACATGTCCAAAACCAACTACAGAAGAAGCTGCTGCTAAACATCACTCAATATTTCAACAGTAACTTGACGAAGGAAGCATTATGCTACAATTGTTTTTCCCAACACACTGGAAACTCAAAGCTTTTGAAAATGTTATTTTTCTTTTTTACATTTGTATATGTACATACTTTACAGTTGTGTGTAGAATAATGCACACTGTTTTACTTGCTTGTTATATTAAACTCTATCTATGCCTTATAAAGTGTTTGATTCTCTGAAACTATTTCACTTTTAGTTGATAAGTCAAACCTATGTATTAAAATGGTTACCTATGCAATGACAAAAAACAATCATGTTTATACAAAATTATTTTTATTTGTAAATACAGTCAAGGAGAATTGACACATTTTCACATGATTAAATCTCAATCAGTGTCCATAGTTAGCAGCAGTATTTACAGGTCAAAATATTTGATCATAGCTCATCCGTAGCTTCTACGTAGCGTCTTCTTCAGCCTGTCGCCTGTAGTGACCATTTGGAGATGGATATTTGGCTCTGATGCGCTGTATGACACAATCAGGTAAGACGATGCGGTCCCCTTGCCAAGTCTCTCCCCTTTGGAGCACCCACTCAATCAAGAACCGACGTGTGACAAGTCGATTATGTCTAAAGGAATTAAAACACAAAACAAGTGGTTACTCTCCACAAAGCTATAATGTAACAATAGCAGCCAATGTAAGAACAAAAGACTGGTCATTTTATTTGACCTGTTGTAAAGGGTTCTTCTGAAAAGTGCTATAGACATGCTAAGTGCAACATCAGTGCAATGGCTCAGACAACACAATGTGACAAAGATAACGTTACAACATGCTAGAAAAAAATAATGTTACTCACTCAATGATCATCTGCCCTCCCGGTCTTGCTGGTATTTGTTGTCTTTTCCAAATTATTTTTGGGATATTGAAAATGTCTCTCGGTTTCTAATGGTGGTCCAGTTGTATTGTCTTACAAGGCTAACCCTAACCAAGGCTGAAACAGCTGCAGCCTCGGCCTCTCTGCATACTGTATTTCCTCGCTGAATTTCTTCAGCAGTGTAGGCTTCTCTGGCCCAACTAAATACCCTGCTGGTTCATTCCAGTCAGCCAACACACTTTTTAAAGTATCCTCATCCATATCGTCTGTGCCCGTGTGAAAAGATGCAATTTTCAATACAGGAAATGATACAAGTAAACTGTCACGGACCATGGGCATGGACAGACGGTTTGTTTTGGTTCGCACGTGCTTTTAGAGCCCGCCCCCTGGATTCACAGGGAGGGGGGTTGGTGAGCTCGGCTCCAAGAGTCTGTAGCAGGGCCCCAGGACACTGCCTTTTCCGAGCTGCGAGCATGGACTAGTGGCCAACCCATTAGTACTGCATGCTGTGAATGGGAGCTTATTTTCCCATGAGCCTATAGGCAGATTTCCGCCGTCCACACCAATACAAGCGGCGAACAAGATTGTGTCTCCGCAAATTTTTTCTGGATATCAATCATAGGCTCAAACTTATCTTTAGACCATTTACTAATAAAACTGAAGTTTTTTCATTTCAAAACGCCACCTCAAGCGTTTTATTAGCCCAACGGCTTTTAACGGCTTTCAGTTGGTTTTCGAGGGAGGAGGAGGGAGTGGGCAGCCGTGGGCAGCTGAACAGAGTCGTAGTGAAACAAATGTTTCGGTTTTCGGCCCGGTCTCCGAAAACGACTATATTACTTTCCAAAAACGGAGTGTAATATAAATATCACATATAGCGAATCATCGGGGGGGGCGGGGGGAGGTTAGTGACTTATAGAAACTGCCCGCTAAAGGCTAAATCCTTTAGCTTACAATGCTACAGAACGAGAATGATTCTACATCCGCTACATCCGCTACCAGTCCGCCCGGTTGCCGCCCCCTCTTCCATGATAGGTCCATGGTGCCGCTACGTCATACGAAAAGGCGTGCCTGGCTCACATGAGAGCAGTATGGCCGCTTCCTTGTTGCTTCTTTGCGCCAATGAGCAGCTTTCATACGCTTTCACAGGAATGAATGGGCGCCATGTTTCAATACGGTGTCCATTTCTTTATATGTCCATGGTCTGTAGTCTGCACGAGCTCTTCCTTGACACGGAAACGTCACCGGTGAATGGATTTTTGAAGCTCGGCCCCCGCGAAACGGACGATGTTGAAAAAATACACGGGGATATAATGCAACCCAAAGGATATTATGGTAGATGAGTTAAGGTTGAAAATCGGCGAATTTTCCCTTTAAGAACGCAACATGAGTTTACCTGTCCATGTCATACAGCATTGTGCCACCTCTCTTTAAAAGGTGTCAGCCATCTTGCGACTCATGTCACCAAAAACCCTTTCCCCCTCAATCCCCCTCTCTTTCTAATCTCTCTCTCTCCTAGCTCAGTAGAAGTCAAATTGTCCTCTAATCCTTTTGCTCATCTTTGCTCTCTCTCTCACTCTCTCTCTCTCCCTCTCAGCCCCTCCACCATCTAAGCTCTTTTTGTGGAAAAAATCTTCTAGATAAATAAATCTGTCTCGACGTGACACCAAGTCACCGACCTTTACATCCTACTCTCTCTTCTTCTTCTTCCTCTCCTCCTCTCTCTCAGTGTGGAGCATGATTTCCGGCAGCAGGAGGGGCGTTTCCAGGGAGTTATGGAGGCCCTGGATGGGGAGTATGACGTGCCTGGACCCACTCCCACCAAACCTACACTGGGCCCTTCATCATCTTCCTCTTCCTCTACTGGACGCCCCAGCACCAAGGCCCGCGTCAAGAAACTCCGCAAGAAGTGTTTCTGGTGGCTGTGAGAAAATATGGATTTTTTTTTTTTTTTTTTAAGTTTACGGCCAAATCCAGCCATCCGTACAGTAGCATATGGTTGATCATTATGTGTACAGAGGCCACAAAGGTGTGCTTTTATTTCTCTCTCATGGTCCCGCAGCGGGTGTGTTTTAGTGTCATTAAAATAAACAGGGGCATTTTCAAAAGCTGCATATGGCATATATCCCTGTATATGGCACTTCATTCATAGCAATCCGTCCTTCGCAGTGGAGCTATACACCAGGGGACCAGTTATAGAGAAGGAGGAAATACACAGAACAAAGGAAAAGAGGACCAAATGAGGTGCTGAACTTTCATCTCTGATTGTGTCCAAGAAAGAGATGGAAAAAGGAGGATCGCCGTGACCTTCTCACTGTTGGAACCAGTGGCTACTTTGTGGTTAGGATCGTACTTGAAGTGAGGATACTGTCTCCCTTAACACTTAGCGGGCGTACTGTTTGTTTGTCACTTGACAGAGTGGCTGTCTAGACAGATGAACAGATGTATGATACGGATTTATGCGGAGATGGATTTGCATCTCTCTACAGCCGGGGAACAAATCTTCACAGCGATCGTGGCGACATTGCAGCTATAAGCAAGCAGCATGGGGAAGGGAAGCAATTCTCCATGGAATTAAAACAATTTATCGGAATACTGTGTCTTTGGACGGCTTCACAGGCCGACATGTGAATGTAGCAACAACTGAAGAGCTAAGAGGATAAGAATAAAACAAGCTGAGGAGCTCTCTGGACACAAAGAGGCAGCTCAGGGATATCAGGGTTTTTGGAGAGATCGCATTAAGACTCCACCAAGGGACAATGTGACAGGCAGCGGATCACAGACTGACAAGCCGTGTCAGACAATTAAAAATGATGTCAACGTTGTATGACAAAGTGATTGATTCTCTCCTTTATTGCCACTCAAAACTGATGTGTTTTAAAGGGATAGTTGAGTATTTTTGAAGCGGGGTTGTATTAGGTACTTAGTTTACTAAGTTTACAAGCAGAATTCAGCCTCGTACTGTTGCAGAGGGGACCACAAGTAAAACTTTTTTTTATCCACATATATAAATGCTAACCTAAAACTTAAATGTCTGTTCAATTGTACGCTGGACTGAGATTTTTACCACTGCTCTGTTTGCAGACAGAACTCATTTTTTGTATCACACCACCTATCAGCCGCCCGACTGAGACCTACTCCGGATTATTCTACAGACACAAGAAAACATAAATAAACCACTGTCTGGCAGCAAACTAAAGCTCTGGAAAAAAGTATTCAGTCCAACGTACAATTGAACAGCACAAATACTGTATGTGGAAAAACATTTTCTTTCTTCTGGCCCCCTACTGCAACAGTACAATTCTGGCTTCTCCCCTACATTCCTTATAGTGACTTCACAGACCACCATCTCCATAGGGTAACACAATAACTATGCCTAAGTACCTAATACAAATTCAGAAATACTGAACTATCCCTTTAATGTAAGCTCAATATTGTTTCACAGACATGCATACACATGCCAATGTTTGCACAAACTAGCATGCAATTACAGGCACCAACACACACACACACACACACACGCATCTTACTTGCTAACCAACGCAAACTAGGGCTACACCAGCTATCACTTCGAAGTGAGTTATTGGCCTGTATTCATGCTTCAAATATGTATCAATCATTGCAAAAGTCTGAGCTGATGAGGAACCCATACATTATATATGACATACATTGAAACCAAGGGTGTATGTCTGGAGTTTGGATGTCTCAATTTCAGATGGCACAAATTGTGCAGACGTATACTCAACAGAGCCCAAAACCTGTCTGCGGTTTCATTGTCAGTATACACAGTAAGTTACCTAGTAACTTAAAACAGATCAATAACAATGTCTGACCTTTTTGAAAAGTTGACTCCCAATAGCAAACACCTCGTTAACATCAAATAAACTGTAGATAAGCTTTTTCCAAATCGATAAAACTTGTTCTGTAGCATTTGAGCCACATGGCCACTGTTAACTGGTTCATTAAGCTACAACAGATATTCAAAGATCAATGCTAAAATCATGCACATCTTATTGAACTGAATGGATAAATCTGTATACATTATCATGTCTAAGTATGTTATCCCATTCATTTAAAAGTGAAATTATAACCAACAATAATTAAATACCTTTGTAAAATCATGAGACAATAAGCAAAGTAATATATGATATTTTTATAACAAACTATATATTGGCAGAAATTAAAACTCAACAAAAGAAAACTGCATTGGTCTATCCTTGTTGCAAACACACACACACACACTTTAATTTTACACACACACACACACACACACACACACACACACACACACACACACACACACACACACACACACACACACACACACACACACACACACACACACACACACACACACACACACACACACACACACACACACACACACACACACACACACACACACACACCGTTTGCCCACTGCTTAGTTCACACAGCAGTTTAGAGCGTAATCAATAATCTCCACAAGGGCCTACTTCAAGCTGCTTCCAAGTGAAAGCTTGCCACCTATTAGAAGCCTGAATGGCACCACTCTCACTAATTAAACATAACAAGTGTGTGAGCTCCTGTGATGCCCCACTCTTCCCACCCGGTCGCCCTCTTGTATGTACAATAAAAAGTGTGTATTTTAAACTAAACAGGCTGTTGTTGACATGCTTTGTAATTCGGGAATAAGGAGTGGACAGAGGAGTTGGCTTTTTATACTGAAAATATAAGTGGCAGACAGAGCAATAATAAAGTAAGTCTGGTGTACTCACTATCAGGGCATGCTCTCGACCCATGGTGATAACCGTCTTGTTGATGATCCTCAGCAGAGACACCACAATGTCCTGGATGTGTTGAAATGTTTCCCCCTGAGAAGAAAAGAGTGACAGGGATCAGACAGAGTCATAGGAGAAATGCAATAGAAGGGTGTACAGGAAATAGAGACAAAATAAAAGATTGTTAGCGTTCCTAATAATGTGAACAAACACACAAAAAACACACACACATTACATTACATTACATTGCATTTCATTAGGCCAATGCTTTCATCCCAAGCGACTTTCAATTTGTGCATCCAACCGTGAAGATACGAACTCGGAACAGCAAGAATCACCTATGTTGATTTGCTTCGAACAAGCCAAACTACAGAGTGCCACATGTAGGTGCAACATATGTGTGCAATATATATATAGTGCAATTTTTTTTTTTCTTTTAGAACCATCATCTTCTTCGCCAAGGTGGAAGGGATGCAGCATTCACTCGTGCATAAAGATTGCCTCGATGGAGTTTTTTATTTTTCTCCATAAAAAACTTTGGAGACTCCTCAGGTTTTGTTTGTGCCGACCGGCCCCTCACATGAACCCTTTTCTCTCTGTGAAGATAATGGAGTTTACACACACAGTCTAAAGCTCCACTCGACTCGGCTTTGCACGAGGGAATCGCGGATCAAATGAGACGAGACCGAGTATAACGTTTTTTTAAAAATCAGAACATTTTAAAAGTACTCAGAAAACTTTTCAGAAAAAATAAGCCTCACCAGAACATCCAGTTTATCAACCTCAGTGTGGACTTTTGAACCACAACGCTTTTGATGCATTGATGTGGATGTGTAAACCTGCTTTCCCCTTCCCCTCTCCCCCTTAGCAAACATGACACTCAAATTTTGTAATATTCTTAAACTAATGTATCCTAATCATAATATCGGTATATAAGGAGGGTTTGCTATTGCTTTAATACACACTTTGAAAATAAGTTTTATACAAATATAATGACCTAACAAAAAACTATTTGCTCTTCCTTTAGTTGAGGAAGAACACTCAAATATTGTACGCTCTGAACATTTTTTATCAATTAACTGTAGCCGAGTCTCAAATACCTTGATCTTTTTTGATAACCTTCATCTGTATTAAATTAACACCGAGCATTCAAAGGCCTCTCAATGCATGTTAAATACTTAGCAAAAAAGGAGAGAAAGGAAATCAAATTGTTTGATTGGACTCTGAAGACTGAAAGTTGAGAGAAATTGGGTCTGATTAATGACTCATACATTAGAATGTATTAGTTTAATATGCACCTTTATAGTAGGATTGGGTATATGTACACTGAACACACACACAGACACACACACACACACACACACACACACACACACACACACACACACACACACACACACACACACACACACACACACACAATGCGGTGAAGCTGGTCAATGGAGGCTGACATAATATCTCACTAGCGAAGCATCTGCTATAGCATCAATGCTGCAGTGTTTACACAACCTTGTTAGCATGCTCTGACCCAAATGAGTGTGTGCACTCTTAAATTGTGTATGTTCCTTGTGTGAGCGGATTAGCAAAGCATAACGCATACAAATGAAGAATAGGTTAAAGCAGAGCCGGCCCGAGGCATAAGCGAACTAAGCGGCCGCTTAGGGCCCCCGACTGCCTGGGGGGCCCCCTAAATTTTTTTTTTTTTTTTTTAGTCTGTGTGTTTGATATTAACATCATACTATGCAAATGTGAGTTATCATACAAAAAAAGGAATACAATGTTTTGGTCTAGATAATTAATAGCCTAAAAATGTAATCAGTTCATCTGGGAGGAAATCCGAAATTATCTGATCATGTCACGTTCACATCCATGCACAGTGTGTATTGAGTTTATTTAAAAACAATTGGAAATGGGGCTGCCCTCAGTTGCCCATGCACTGTGTATAGTCTATAGCCTATGTCAGCCTTGTCTGTGGAAAAAAAGATACAGTAGCTGGACAACAGAGTTCTTCTGCTTCGTTCCTCACACTGCATGTAAATGCATTCACTATATTACAGAGAAATATGTCCCGTAAAAGAAAAAGAGCTCCAATTCCAACCCATAATATTTTATTTTATATTAATATTTTTATGGAAAATCCATGTGTCCTTCTTCAATAGCTTCTAATTCATCCGACCCAGTGTCTCCAAATTATTTGTTCACACAAAATTTCTCAGATTTAGCCTCTTAATTTTCCTCTCAAAGTGCACCAGATTCATGCATTTCACTTTAAAAAGGTTAAAAAAATCTCCCGGGGGGGCATACCCCCGGACCCCCCTAGGAGGGTCTGAATCTCGGCTGTCTAATATTTTCGCACAGCCGCACAGTAGAGGCACTAGCGGAAAACACTGGGTGTGTGAATGATATTTAACAAAGATCTATAGTTTCAGCAGCGCTAACATTGGAGAGGGGCCCCCTAATCATATTTCGCTTAGGGCCCCCTGAAGGCTTGGGCCGGCTCTGGGTTAAAGGTTCAACATTTTACAACACACATCTCTTTGTGTGTGTGCTCGTGTTTGCACATGTGTGTCTGTGTTGGTCTGATGATTTGAAATGATTTGGAAGGACTGATGAGAATCAGGGAGGCAAGATTAAACCACATTAAAATGCACTGACTCATAGCAACAGGGGTAATAAACAACTGAGTGTGTGTGTGTGTGTGTGTGTGTGTGTGTGTGTGTGTGTGTGTGTGTCTCATCTTGCATATTATTTCAGACTGACTACCTCAGACTTGCATTCACTAACAGACACACACTGAGATGTGTGTCTGTCTGATGTGCCGTGGTTAGGCCGAGGTGCATCCGTTTATCCTAAATAAGCCTAAATCTTTCTGGCTCTCTGTTGGTATTTTGGTCTTCTGCAATGAGTTTCTTAGACAGTAGTCACAGAGCATAAGACTAGAGATGAGAGAAAATGCTCTTCCTACCTCTCTCTATCTCTCTCTCTCCTGCAGAGCACAAACAGGGTGGAAGTCGATACTATGTTCATTAATTCCAGACTGCAGCCAGACTGGTCCATCATCTCTACTGGCAACATGATACAAAAACATACTAAAAGAAATATTGTTTTGGGCGTAAGGGGGGGGGAGCAAGAGAGATGTGGTGAGCCGTGTCTTTCTGTCAGTAGCCTCATGCCTCGAAGGTTACAAAATGACTTTCCAATTCAAAACAATCTCTCCCACACAGACATGAGCATATGTCTACTGCGTATGTCTGTGTTCTGTGTCTCATTCTAGTTTGGAGACATCTCTGCCGGGACAACTTAATCAGGTATATACCACCCAGAGCGAGAAAAAGAGAGATGGGCGACAAAAGAATATAAATAGAGAGAGAGAGAGAGTGACAGAGAGAGCTAGATGCAGAACATAAAAAAGGCAGAGGGCGAGGAGGTGAAGCGTTCACCCATCAACTCTACCTATTTTATTTCTGATGTTTATCTTCCGGCTGTTTTTCGCTCTCCCCTCTTCCACAATGAAACTGTCATCTCTCTATTTCCCAGCATAGTTGTTCTCGTAATACAAAAAAAAAACCTTACCGCATCTGAAAAAAAAGTCACTTCTGTCTGTTTAGCTGTGAACTCTGTCCTGCTTTTCCCTTCACCTCTTGTCATCCAAAAAAAACATTCATTCATAGCATGTTATTGTTTTTTTCCCCCACAAAATAACACGTCTGTGTGTGAGGAGAGATGGGCTCCTTCATGGAAAACAACAGTGTCTCGCTTTCACAAAAAGCTGGGCGGCATAAAGAACAGGAGCCGTGTAAAAGGTGCTGCGGTCAAGGTTCTTATTAAATTATACTACGTGCAGTCTGGCTACTCTTATACACCAGAGAGAGAAGGTGTGTGTGTGTGTGTGTGTGTGTGTGTGTGTGTGTGTGTGTGTGTGGGTGTGTGTGTGTGTGTGTGTGTGTGTGCTTCTTTTACTGCAAACTTTGTACTTAAATAAGCACATTTATATTCAGAATGAAAATGTCAGGTCCAATACTCAATCTGAAATTGTTTTTAATGTTTAGCACAATGACTTAATAGCAAAAGAGTATGTGTGTGTGCCTGTTTGTGTATGTGTGTATAGAGAATACTTAATTTGGCTGACATTCATACTGCAGACATTGGTCCCAATATAAAACCTGTATGAAACCGTGCCTCACCGCTTTTGTAGTGTGTATGTGATTTTACAAGTACCTGCTGTGTCCTTTTGACATCATATTTTATACCTCATCCAATGCAAATTCATCTCATCAAATTCACTCCGCACCCCCCATTACTTCTCTCTCTGTCTTCCATCTCTTGGCTCATGCTTCATTAGTGTTACACTAATATATAGAGCTGAAAGAAGTCGCACCTTCGACTCAAAGAAGAATCAGCAGGCTGTCAATGACTTGCAGGAGCAATTAAGTGATCCCCTCAGCTGGACACTGCTGATGTATTTGTTTTTGTGTGTGTGTGCGTGTGTGTGTGTGTGTGTGTGTGTGTGTGTGTGTGTGTGCGTGTGTGTGTGTGTGTGTGCGTGTGTGCGTATGGTGCTTATTAAAGGATTTTGTTTTCAAATAAAGACGAATATGCAGAAACGCAAATTTGATTCTAATTGGTCAAGGGCTGCTTCACTGCACGGATGACTGAAGACCAAACCGCTGAGAGCTATTTACTTTACTCTTTAACTGTCTAGTGGCACTGTGGGTGACACAGACCGCAAGGGTGGTTCAAAACCATCCAGTAATGCTAAAAAATGTATAGTAAAGGGTGAATGATTTCTACCTTAACATTTTCCCAATGAAAAAGCTTTGTCATAAGGTAGTATTTTTAGTTTTTGAGGAAATGATGGGAAGATATTGGCCATTTGGACTTATTCAAATTTTCAATCTCTCTCAATCTTTTATAGAAGCAGATTGTGTCAGCAGGCGTTGTTCGATGCGTGCTGCTGGCATTATGATGAGTGGGTGCGCCTCAAGTGACCACTTATAGGCTCTGATTGTGTTTTCCCCAAGTACATTTGATTCTATCCGTGGAAACTGCAATCAAAATCAGCCATACAGCTATACTGTGGGGAAAGTACAGGTGATTGGAATAGCTATTTGCATACTGGACACAGAAAAGCCAAAGTGAAAAAGAGTTGTTAAGACAATAAAGAGTTCAGTCAACAATGTTGAGACTTGGCTTCGTGCCTTACTGGAAAGCTATGATTGAAAGTTTGTCACTCTAAATGCAAAAGCATGGAAGTGGTTCTTCTTGAGTGCAGTCAAAAACATAGATATTTTGATGATACTATAAAGCAATTGCAAATAAACAAATGTAGCATAAGCAATGGGATCAATATATGTTCTCAGTGCATTTTGGATGTGTTGTTCACTGCTATCCGCTTTTTGAAATAATCACCCAGAATGCAATTTAAAGTGTCAACAATAGGCCATTTCGTGTTAGTTTACAACACAATCGTGCCTTACCACATTGTCCCTGCTGAGGACTTCCAGAATGTTGTTGAGCAGCTCCACGCTATTTCTCCTCTCATCGTGAGGCCCGTCAGCCATACTGGCCAGGGCGCCACTCAGCTCCCGAAGCATCATGGGTAATAGCACGTCACGGCACTCTGTGGAGAAATACAAAAGCCACGCATGGTGACAGGTTTAACAAGCAGAAACACAATTCAAACACGAGCACACTCACTGTAGACTGATATATTTTTCAACAAAAGAAACAAAACCTTTTCTAGTGCGTAAGTGAAACTGGATGGAGTGCGACAAGTGATGTTTTATTTACTTCTCTAAAGGCGAGGCCCCTAAAAGCCGAGAATGCTTTCAGGAGTCAAAACATCAAGATGTACTTTAATGTTATTCCTCCCTGAAAAAACACTTGAAAACCTAAACGTCAGACCCTAACATCAATTGGTCTGACACCTTTGCAGACAGCTGTGCCCACACAACTGAGTAAGAAAGTAAGGACATGTTTTATTTATAGGCCTATAGCACTTTTTAAGAACAGACCGTTACAGAGTGCTTTACATGGGACACACAAGCATATTAAACGAAAATAATTCACAATACAAAACAATGTAGGAGGAGACAAAACAGTATGAAGTGCAATGTAATACAAACATAAGTAAAAACAGTAGAACATATGACCACAAAAGCACAAGAATAGTTATACACAGACTAGGCATAACAATCCACAATATACAAAATACAAGCAAAATGGCTAAAATCTATAAAAAGGCCTGCCTATAGAAATGGGTTTTGAAGAGCCTTTTGAAACAGTCCAGAGATTGTGCAGATCTGATTTTTTGGGGGAAAGTAATTCCACAGGGTTGGGGCTATGACAAATGAAAATAATAGTCATACGAACACTACGCCCTAAGACTGCACAATATATATACACCAAAGTGTTTATTCACTGTCCTAACTAAGCATGTCTGCTGCTGCTGTCAGCCACACAGTCAACACGTCAATCACCATGACCTGGCGTGATTCTCTTCCCCATCGCTCAGATTAATCCTAATCTTTAGTTAATTAATGTGTGCATTTGGTCACGCATGTATTGCATCATGAGAAATGACATCCATGAGAGACTATGTCAATGGGAAAAATCAGACAGTTATGATATAGGCCTACATTTAAAAAAATGTTTTATACTACTTACACTATGGTGCCCAACCCATAAAATCTTTATGGATGTTAAATGGCCACCACAACTCTTTTCTGGGGGGTTGCCCACAGTCGTTCCAGGAATTGAAATGGAATCCCTAAAGGACTAAAGTACCCAAAGCACTGAAGTGGAATGTGGCCTAAAGGTAGATCTAAGTAAATTAAAGTGTGTGTGTGTGTGTGTGTGTGTGTGTGTGTGTGTGTGTGTGTGTGTGTGTGTGTGTGTGTGTGTGTGTTTGACTTTAACAAACACCTTTCCTTAAACAGGTGACAGACTATATTCTAGGATGAATTTGTCAGACTGATTTATGGGTTTATTTGCTGCCCCACAATTTCCTTAATTAACCAACGAGGGGAAGAAAGTCCTTGCTCTTAGCTACGGACGATTAATTATCGAATCTGAACAAACGATTTAAGTTTTGGTAAGCTTATTTTCAAACCAAACTACCTTAAAGCTCCCATATTATACACTTTTCGGTTCTATTATACACCATATTATATGGTCTTAGTGGTCCCTAATACGTTTTTCTTTAATTGTTTGCTGAAAAAAACGTTCAGATAATTTATTGTACTATGCTGATGTTCAGCTAATCTCACAATGGCCTATTTTTTAAAAAAGAGTTGCAGGTCCCCTCGTAAATATACAATCTTTGAGCTCCCCCCGCCCCCTGTCCGGAAGCGAAGCCAGATACGCCTCGCCCTCTGTCTGTCAGGGCCGTGGACCAATAAGAAATAGGGGTGTGGGCTGCACAGTGGAAGCTTCTGGCTTTACGGTTTGTGAGGTCAGAAAAGGGGATAATTCTGACTGGAGTGTTTTTGGGGGGAGGGGTGGGGGATTCAGAAAAGGGGAGAGTGAGAAAAGGAGAGATTGTTATTTTTTTTGATATTTTGGCAGTCTCTAGGCACACCGTGGACGCATGGATATGTTGGAACACATTTAAAAAGTGCATTTAGCATAATATGGGACCTTTAAAAAAAACGAAAACTACACTTATTTAATCTTTAGTGAGCATTATTGACACAAAATAGGCTTTTAAAAATGCACACTGTTTTGTGGACAATACAAATGTACAATACATATATGATGGTTTAGCAATGAACTTCACAATATGTACAGGCACGATCCCACCAGAGCCATGGACAGATTAACGGTCACACTCCAGAACTAGAACAAATTGATTAAATAGACACTTGTGGGTGAGACACGCTTAGGTCACAGACAATTGTAATTGTCATTACTTGTATAATTTGTATTTTATAATACTAAAGGTCCTATGCCGTTACACATTTGTATAAAATGAGGAAACTGTGAATGCATTTTTATCCATGTGTCCACCTTGACCTCTCCCATTCTTGTCTTTTCTTTCTCCATCTTTCTGCCCCCAACCCCATCCCTCTCCCTTTTAGCCGCAGGTAGACAGAGGCCATTAAAAGCTCATTTAGGCCGATGCTCGTTAGGCCCATTATTAAGTGAGCCGAGCCCGTACGCCTGCTGAGTAGACCCACTTCACAACGCTCACTCCATCACACAAACATTCAGAGAGGGGAGGGGGAGGGAGGGGACACATGAGTCACTGAATGCCCTCAATGACTCAGAGAAATGGAGGGAGGAGACAGAGGAGGAGGAGGAGGAGGAGGAGGAGGCCTGGACAGGTAGAGGGAATGCAATGGGAACATGGAGAGTGTCAAGGGAGACACCAGGACTGATTGGAATGACAAACAGAAGTATTATCACAATGTATTTACCATAATGTATAATGTCAAACCAGTGGTGGACAATAATGTAGTTAATTTACTTGAGTACTTGAGTTGTCTATGTCTAGCAAAAACTTTCACTTTGTACTTGAGTATTTAAAAATAAAAGCTAAAGCACTGGGGTTGAGTTATCTGCCCACCACTGTGTAAAAAGTCTCCTTTAAAAAGATGTAGACGCTGCCAGCTTTGTTTTTGAGTAGAAACCCTGCTGAATGGCTTTAATCCATCAAAGCAGAAACTCATCATCCCTTTGAGTCTTTCAGATATAGAGAAAAACAATGGGCTGTGTTCTATGGCAGTATTGCTGTGTGAGAAATTAATCTATCCGCCTTCCCCGGGGGGGCTGGATGTAACAATAAACCTTTGGAGAACTCCATTCCCTGGTGATATGATCCCAGAGCCACACAGCCACATTTCTTTTGATCTGTGAAAGAACCATAGCTGATATATATATTTTTTATTTTACTGTTTGTGTGACATGTTCAGGCAGAGGGGAGAGAGAGGGAAACTGAGATCAGGAGAAAACAAAACGAAAGAAAGAAAGAAAAAGAGATAGAAAGAGTTAGAGATGGAGCGCCAAAGAGATTTGGATGGACAAGAAATAAATAGCTCCATATAATAAAAAATAAAAACATAATTCTAATTCCTATGTCATTGCTAAATTAAGGAACGTTTTACCAAAAAAGCAAGTAGAAGGCATACTCAAGTGCAATGTTCTGTCCTCTGGATCACTGCAATTTCATTACATTTTGTTCAACTCTAGTGGACCTTTTTTCTACCGGGCCTGCTGACACGGGAGGAAGAGTGTATCATTTTCACCATATTAAATAGTGATGTAAAAACAATAAGCAGAGTTAATTCTTTAGGAATACTTTCTATGTAACCTGTGAACTTTGTTGGTTGCTGAATAAAAAAGCGTTACCATCCTAGCATTCTGAAAACGTATAGAAAAGAAGGAGCACTCAAATACAGTGGCTTGCTCATCTCCAGCATCCTAATGTGTTGGATCTGTCGATAGGGTGTCTGGTCTGTTTTGATTTTGACTCAAGGTTCCTCTTTCTTTTGAAAAAAAAAAAAACACCTTCTGGAGTTCGCTGAATATGAGCATCAAAAATGATGAGAAAGTACATGCTGCCTTCTTGGCTATACGCTCCTCCAGATTCTTCAGTCACTGATGTGGAACATTGCTTTTTAAAACTTTTTTGCAGGTATTTCTTATAGCACCTCGCATTGGCCTGGAAATAACACCATGAATGTTAATATCATCCACTTCTGCCTGAATGCTATAGCTCTCTCAGAGACCTCTTTGAATAGCGCTAAGGTCTTCCGGGGGCTTTCAGTTTTGTAAGAACACCAGGGTACACACTTTGAGGAGGGCATTTGAAATGAATGCTATTCCTAGGAACACTTGCTCTGGGGACCTCCATGTGGCTGGTCTTACACTCTGGCCCTGTGAAAACAGATGTGCATTCGTAGCAACAAAGGTATATGCAGCAAAGACTAAATATATAGCAAGAGTTCATACTCAAAATAAAAGTCAAAATAAACCTTGAAAGTACCATCGCATTTGGCTGAGTAGTTTAAATCTCTTTACAAATGTGCCCTTATTTGAGCTTTTCCTAGTCACTGTGAAAAGTTGTTGCTTGCTCGCCAAATGCAATGAATGCCTTGTCACAAATGCTATTATAAATGCAAAAACGTTGCATATTTAGTTTCCCCGATACAATTTGAGGCTCCTACCAGCACATCCTCTTCTCTCTGGGGAATATCTTCCCCTTATATGTGTGTGTGTGTGTGTGTGTGTGTGTGTGTGTGTGTGTGTGTGTGTGTGTGTGTGTGTGTGTGTGTGTTTCAGTTCTGTTAATTCATCTTCTATTTCTATTGTCTGTGTTCCCTGCTCCTTTGCACAATCACCATCTACTCCATCTCAACCGTTTACTGGTCAATTTGATCTTGTTGTTTTTACCCTCTGCTGACTCTTACACGTCCTTTCACACATTTCCTCTCTATTTCCCATTTTGTGATCTTTCTGTCACAACAATTTATCGTTCTGTCCGTCATTGTCTACTCCTCCTAACTCGGAATAAGTTACATTTTGGCTCAACGCGAACTTTCAGTAACTTGCTCCTGTACCTAGTAACTGATCCAACCAAGTGCCAGTTTTGTCCTGTGTATCTTGTCTTCTCAGCGAGTACAGAACAGTACTACTGTTCTATGCACTCTACATCTACTCTGGCTTGAGCCTCTCAGTCAGAGCTTCCTTTTTGGACTGCTTACAAATCTGGCATCGTTTGCTAGGATTGGAAGAGTGTAACCACAGTCACGGCCCTAATCCCATAACCTTAAACCATTTGAGGTCTGTGTGGTGGAGCTTGCTAGTGAACGCAGAAGCCTAAAAAGAGAGACGCGGCCTGGCCTCGACCAAAGGCGAAAGAGTAGGAAGGTGGCAGGGGAGATGAAGAAGTGGACCAACTGTGCAAAAGGAAAGAGAAAAAAGGAGTTTGAACAGATGCAGTTATTATATGAACACACACACGCAAAACAAACACACACAAAAAAACACACACCAGACAAACTTGTGACTAAAATCAACATCGGTGTATACACAAATGGTTGCACACCTGTGTTTCTGTGTCTACCTCTCGCTTGTCCGGGGGATTTAATTGCAAGTCATGCGTTTTAGCCTGTGGTGCAACAAATGCATTAAATCAATTCAGCACCGCTGTGCAGAAAAGCTTGGCCAACAGGCACTGACAGAAAAAATGGAAATTAAGGTGTAACACTGGGATGGACTTTTAACCATGCATTGAAATACACAGGTGCTGATGCCCACAACATATTCAGAATGAATTTGCATCACACACACAACTGAGAATCAAGTATTCATCTATATTCAAATGGAAATGTCTATTTATTCAAGCCATAATCTCAGTCTTTGACTAATAATACCAGCGTGGGTCTGTGTGCCCGATTGTGGATTGTACTTTTTCTGTCTAATTCGTTTGCTTCACCACTATTTGAGGTGTAAGAGATGCTGGAATCTCTTCATGCCTGTGTGACAGAGTGGTTATGTGTTTGGGTTAGTAAGTCTGCCAGAGCAAAGACCCCCTGCATACTACTGCTGCTACTGGCAGGCCACCACGCAGAGAGCAGCTCTGATGGCTCAGCATCCTTCTCTCTGCTCAATTTTTTATTTGACAGCCAAATACAATAAAACTAAAGCATGTGATAATGAGATGCAATCTCAGTTTGCAAGAGGCATGTAAATCAAAGCATGTCTTCCTCTTTGTATCCATCCATTCTGCTCCCCTCCCTTTTTGTTTTTTTTGCGTCTTGCTTTTGGGAAGATAGAGCGATAGAAAAGATGATAATGAGGAGGTTTGGCGGTGCGACAACAAGTAAATCTTGTTGTTGAGAGAAGGGGGGAGGAGGGTGGGGGGGGAGGCTGGGACCACGCCAACTGTCTTCCCGCTTGGTGATGACTAAATGTCCCTCTCAGCAGCTTTTTCATCTCTCCGTGTCACCGCGGGTGTCTCCTCTCATCCACTCTGCCTTCACCCTTCATCTGTCTTCCTCTCTGCTTCCTCACTATTTTCCCTGGCTCCATCTTTAATAATTTAAAGGCCCTCCATTTCCTCTGTTGGTATTAAGGTGGTGACTGTCTGTACCACACATTTTTACAGAAATTGCCGACTCAATATTGTGGGGCGGTAAAGTGTGTTTTGCACCTTTGATTTGAAAAAAGCAAGAAAGCTGTCAAATAGTTTAACAGGATCATATTTTCTTCATTTTATAGAAGCGTATAAAATAGACTTGCCGGTGTGAATTGGTGTCTCCCAAAAGTATAGTGCCATTACATTACAGATGACAGTGATAAAAAGTTAGAAAATGATGCCTGAAAGTGTATCTTTCTACTTTGATCTCTGTAGTGACGCTGATAGGACCTGGCATCAACCAAACAAACTGTCAAACCAAAGTGAACACAATCACAGCCAAAGGTGCTGTCTTGAGTATTATTGCTTTTTCGTAAAGGAATTCTCCCCAAGTACACACGGACACACACACACACACACACACACACACACACACACACTCTGTCCATCCATCCAGAACTCTAACTGAAGATGCCTGTTCCTCCCCAGGCTCTTTGCTTATACGGCGAGCTATAGGGGGGGAAATACAATCAAACTTCTTATGTTCTAATTTTATTTGGTATTATTTTATTGCTTTTGGTGTAGAAATCCTTGTATAAGACACCAAAGTCATTTTCTGGGGCTTCCGTGCTGATATTTTTCTTAATAATCCAAAACAGAACTGGACGTGTTTATCATCTGTAGCCCAAAAACAAAGATTTTGTTTTAAGGATTACAAGTGCTACTGTTACTGCTGTTCAGATAATCCCTCTTTGCACCTAGATGCAGCTTTGATGTATTTTTCTATTTTTCTTTCTTTTCCATGTGTCAATGAGTCACCCACTAATTGCCAGACCTCAGCTCTGCCTTCCCTCCACGGCTGCGTCTAGCATATGACTGTTAAAATTGATTGACCAATTAGTGTGTTGGTAGCATTAGCTGCTACAGCGTTTTTTGATCAATTTGAGCCAGGCAGATCGATGGCAGATGAATGCCTTGTGGTTGAAACCACCTCGCCACCTTTAACTGATAGGCTGGCTTATTCCCAGTGTCCTCTCACAGGAGAGCAATATATCAGCATAGCTGGCTAGGGTTAAAACTTACATTTGATTTCCGCTGTTAAATCGTGCACTGTATCTGGATAATGGAATTAGCGCAATTCCGATGCATTTGCCTTCACTGTAAATCCTTAGTCACTCACTTATTCTTTATATTATCACCAATTTACTAAAGTGGTGAAATAATTTGCCGTGATAGCTTCAATGCCATCCACTCCCAACAGTTACTGCTGCTGCTGCCGCTGCCATAATGAGCCAACGTCCCAACGGAGGTCATTAAGCTTTCAGTATTCTCAGAAATGTTATTTTGCTGTAACCTAAGAAACATGACGGACAAGCCACTTAGCTGTGCGGTGTGGAAAGCCAGCTATTGACAGAACCAAGCTGTCAGGTTGCTCCCCGCCCTCACATCTGCACCGGATGAATTAATGGATAAGTGTGTTGATGCCCCAGACCCATGTGTCCCTCTACTGTCCTTGACTGCATTGGGTTTCCAACGAGATCAACCCACAGACACAGGCAGGCATGGATCCGAATATAAATGAGACAGAGGAGGTATGGCATTTCCCAAAATTATTAAAGTCCTTTCACTTTGCCCCATTAGTCTCATCCATCCCTATTTTCCTCCTGCGTTTTCATCCACTATCTCCCAAAACTGCATTCTCGGCAGACTCTGAACGAATGACATAATCTCTCTCTCTCTCTCTTTCCCTAATTAACCCTCTGGAACCATCAACCCACAGCTCTACAGTAAGCATTGATATTTCAAGTCAGCCTGTACAAAAATAATAAAAAAAAATGCTTAGTGGCAGATAGATTATATGCTGTCAAACACACACAGGTGCCACTTCTTGTCAACAATTTATATTCATAAATCTCTGACAGGCACAGAATGGCAGCCATGTTTTTGCCGGATGTTTTATGAGCGTGACCTTCTTGCATTTACAGTGAGGCTGGACAACAACCATGATTTGATGTAACAAAGAATATTTTGATGTAACACAGTAGTGTTGGACAGTAATACAGTATTACGGTATTCCTGGGTATTCTAAAAATAGCAAAGACATTTCCTTAATAACAATCATGCACAAATCTGCTGTGTAATGTGTAAGTTTCCAATAAATGCTTTAGGAGTGTGTGTCCGTGTCCAGCAGCAGAGCCAATGCCTGTTTCTTAAGATGCTATAAGACTGATGACAGAACTCCTGTAACTGATGGAGGCCTACTTTGTCAAATAAAGAACCTGTCAAAGAAGGTCAAAACTATTTAGACCCGTTCATACTCGCTATACGTCACGTGACCGCCTCTTCTCAGAGAGACAATAAGAAAGAAAGACGGCGAAAGTTAGCGAGTTGTTCCCAAAAATTCTATTGCTGCTTAATTATGTATAGCATTTTAAATATAAGAATGCAGCTTAGACTACTTTAAAAGCAAATTGCATGTAGTGATTTTGTTCGTTTGAATTGAGTTGAGACATTGGGATGTGTTCAAGCGCTGTTCAGTAATACCCGATGGTATTACCTTATAATTTGGGGAAGGTTTAAAACATATCAAAAGTTACATACCGCCAAACCCTATAACACAGCAGAAAATAATATACTAGAGAGAAGAGAGGAGAGGAATAAAGTAGAAGGGGAGCAGAACAGAGAGAAGCCCTTTTGAGAGGGCCTGAGGCCACGCAGCAGCAGCCAGCCATATGAGGATAATGTTAAGATGATGGTTATGAATCCGACGTCTGACTCTTAATATGTCTGAATAACTAAGGATTATAGCATATGGAGGGGCTTACTGGACCACCATGTAACTTGTTACACACACACACACACACTCCCAAACCCTGAGCGAGCGGCAGTAAAGCTGACAGCTTTGCAATTACGGCTGGACCAGCTGCTCCGATAAAGGCTAGGAGGAAAATACATAACAATAAACAACAAATGCAGAGATCCCTGGCGGTGCCAAGCAAACACTTGCTTCTCCTCAGGGCTCTGCTGTTATGAGATTTAGTTCAAGTAAGAGTTTAACACAGCCTAGTCTTCAAACTGCATGGAGTAAAAGAAGTTCAATGTAGATTCATAGCCCTTGGTTACATGAATACGGTAATATCCCTGTCGTTAAAAGCCACAGAACACTGTAGCCGGGCATCTTAAGTGACCTGTCACTCACTAAAGCCGATTGTTAGTGTGGACAAGAGTGATCACTCAGCACTGATTAAAACCTGACAATAATAACTGTAAACTCAACGCCATATTCATCAAGCGCCGACATGCCTCTGTTAAGCAATCACATCACGGGGAAATATGGACACGGGTGTGGCAACACTGTCAACAATACTGTTAAATGAGCTGCAGTAAAAGCAAAGCAATTCAAGCGATGAGATTTATCCTATGTAGGGTAAATAAAAGAATAAAGATGTCGACACTAAAGACAGATTTTTGTTTTATTGTATGCATTCTGTATCAATTTGTCGTACAAGAGCAGTACACTTAAACCTATGGCTTTTCCTTTAATCTGTTTACTACGCTCTACAACACAAATGACATGTCGGCAGTGTTTGCTTGCTGGTGTCATGGCTGAGAATATATGCAGGGTTAGTGGATCGAATCAGGAAACATCTTTGGGGAAATGAATGGGCAAACAAAATGACAGACTCATCCCTCTGTCCTTCTGCACATTGCTGTCCCTGATCTTTCGTTCTTTTTTCCCTCTTTTTTTGTGTTGATGCTCTCAATCTGTCACAGTGATCGCATTGTAATTTGCCTAAATTGAGCCATATTGTGTGTCGCAAAGAAAATGTTGTCTCTTTCAAACGGATTAACCCGTATGACAGGATGTATCTGGGCGTGTGTGCCAGTGTGTGTATATGTGCATTGTGTGTGTGTGCATACAGTATGTGATTGGCAAAAAGACCCTAATCCCAGGAGCATATTCCGAATAAAAGGAGTATTTTTGGGCAAGAGAAAAAAAAGGGCAATCCCTTCAAACGCTTCCCCTGGATGAAACCAGTCATGAGAAAGCCAAACACATGGAGAGTAAAAATAGGACACTAAACAATTACACGTGCACACACACACACTGAAACACACACGAAAAAAGTAATACAAGTGACCTCATTGCAAAAAGAACAACTTTCCTACTGAATAACTGCCAAAACAACCTTACAAGCAAGTACCGAACAATCTTATATACCTACGTGGTAGTTAAGGAAAAATATTCTGGTTTCTGTTGAATACACTATTCTCATGTTTCTTTCAGAATAGATTTGATTTATTCAAACCCATTTCCGGCCCAGAAAATCTTACCGCAAATATCCTGCTCGTTATGCACCACTAAGTTAGTAACATATAAAACTGGAAATAACGATCCATAACAATGTTCATTCCCACTTGAATTCAAACATGAGCAGGCAAGTGATGTCCTGGCTCTTGCTGACACACACAAACAAACACACGCTTCTCCCTCCATCCCATCATCTTGGCTCTCCTACCCTGTCAGAGGCTTGACATCTTCCCCTGGAGAGCGGGCTTGGCAGGCCTGCTGCTTATTCAGAGTCAGACAGACAGGTAGGGATATTAAATATGCATTGCGGTGCAGTGATAGGACACCGGGGGCCATTAGCTACAATAAATATATAATTTAGCTCGGCTGCATATTTCAGCGTTTCACCCTAGCCTACAAGCCCCTCTGATTAGCATCCCCAATGCTAAGAATGCATCTCAATTAGACCAGGTGTCAGCCCTCATTTGGTGAGGCAGGGATTGAGATGGAATTGACCAATGTATAAAATGAATGAATAAATAAACGCACAGTGTCAGAGGATGGTGAAGGGGGCGGGGGGGGGGGCAGAAGAGAGCAGAAGAGGAGAGAGCTGTCACTGATGAGCAGCATGCAGGTTTGCTGATAGATTGCTTTTGCGCAGGTCTTAAACTTTAATCACTTTTAGACGGTTTAATAGCAAACGAAGGCCCCCACTCTCTCTTTCTCTCACAAACTCTTATTGTGTTGGCTCTTCCGCAATGCTGCTTTGCTTTCTCCCTGCACCACCATCCACATGTTCTCTCCTCTCTCTTTAACCGTCTCAAATCCCTTGTTCCTTCTTTTTCAGGCAGCCTTTTGTCCCATCCCTAGTCCTCTGTCATCCATCTTCCCATTCCATTTACACATCCCTCTGCCCCTGCCACATCTTTAACAATCATTGTTTCCTCCCTCTTTCCTCTCTTCCTTTTTTTGTCTTAACTTTTAGTCTTCTTCCTTCGCATAGGAATGACTTTACTTTTTCACTTTCCATCCGTTCCCTTTGTTTTCATGTCCTTGTACTCTCCTCCACCTCTGCCTGATTCTATCTCCATAATGTCTGCATCTGAAGAGCTCTGTTCCAAAAGTAGTCTTCCATCATTTCAAAACACGGCAAACCACCATGAATTCAAAGCACTTTGCAGACTACGACTGGGGCTAAAAGTCATTTCCAGATTTTTGCTGTCAAAATGGGTGCCAGACTTGACTGTCAAAGCATCATTGCGTAAAGGCTGTTACATACTCCGCGAGAAGAAAGAACAAAGTTCTCGGTGACAGAGCTGCGAGAAGTTCTTTCTGGTCTGACATTACATACTTCACGAGAACTCAACTGCCGAACTCCTCACCGCGGCGCATTGTTACCATGGTAATTGACTCAGTAGCGCCAGCTGATTTCACTTCGCTTTCCTCATTGACTTCAGACTGACCAATCACACAATAATTCTCGGACAAGCTGCGAGAAGAAAGTTCGGCCCGGGTGATGTGTCGAGAACAAGCTGCGAGAACAGCTAAACAAGAGCTGAGAGAAGAAAATGACGTCATTTTCTTCTCGCAGCTCTGTCACCGAGAACTTTGTTCTTTCTTCTTGCGGAGTATGTAACAGCCTTAACTTATGTCGCCCCCAGTTGGAATTCTTGAATAATTAACAACAAATAACAACTCTATCGGTGCAACTACATGACGTTCAGCCATGCCTTGACCTATTGCCTCAGTCCTATTCGTCTGTTTGTAAACACTGCCATACTTAGAAATACAGAATGTTGTGGAACTGGCAGGCGTAATCAACTTTGTGTCAACTCTTTAGCCTCTTTAGGCTTAAATGTTATGGGCAATCGGTTTATATGGAATAGTTGCTCACTATAGCTTTAATTCAGAGGTCTTTGTTTGCCAACATTGAAATGTAGCATTTTGGTATGATGCCCTTTCATTCTTTGCTTTTTTTCTTCTATTTATCAAACTCTTTCTTTCTAACCTTGGTCCATATCGCTCTCCCTCTCATCACTTCCTTCCCTCTCTCCTTCCCTGGTGACAAAGTGTGACTGTGTGCGTGTTGACAGCTAGCCAGTGGGCTGAGCCTTTCATCTGGGGCCCCCGAGGAATCAATCATCCAAAGCCAGGATCAATACCAAAGCACCAAACCCTGGACCTGCTACTGACTGTGTACTGGCAGCAGCTGACTGATGAACGGACCTGCACTGCTACAGTTGAGGGGGAAAAAAAACAACATTCTAGTCACACACACCCATTCAGCATGCACCACTGCACAAACACCCAAACGCACAGATACACTCACACCCAGATATAGTGTCACCAGTCACCCAGAAGTGAATATACATTGAGGTTTTCGGTATGAGAATTATTCATGCACACATTCATGCACTCAAAATGTTCATGACTGAATCCGTCTAGCACAGCCCAGCAGGTATCCCATCTCGGTACCTACTCGTAATGATTCCAAACCAAATTTGGCCCCTCCACAATCACTCACAGTCTACTTTCAATTCTCCACCGCATTGGCCCGGAATAAGGGGCCCCCTTCACCGAGTCAGTGCAACACGGCGGCACAACATTACCCCACTCTATCCATCGCAGCGTGCTCTTATACATGGGGGAAACCAGCACTTATCAGCCCACTACAAGTAAATTAGACAGACATAATAGGGCATAGCAGAGGAAGGGAGGGGGTGCAAATTGGTGCAGAGTGCGTGATCATTGAGGTGCGTGCAGCAGCAGAATACTCTAACAGGCGCAACACTGACAAAATCATTTGACCCTGGGCGGCAATAACAGCAAATCTAGTGAAAGTCACTTAAAAGGAAAAAGTGACACATAAATGTCCTATATTGCGCCAAATGTTAGATATTACTTGTTCTCCTTTTTGACAGATGGCAGGTATCACTTGTAATATTAATGCGGAACAACAACTTATCTTTCTCTATTTTTCAACACAAACTCGTCTGAGACGTGAACCGTGTACTGATTTTATGCTTGAATTAAGGTTCACGGCCATGGAATGTCAACGCCACACAAGGACGAAAGGAAAAGAGAAAAAAAAAACATCAGATACTGCGGCTGACTCACTAATACCTGTTGTGCTCGCTGTTATTTTGGCCTCAAGGCTGTTTTAATTTCAGATAGCGTGACTCGAAGGGACCTTTAGCTTAAGTGGTGGAGGAGTACGTTAATAGGTGCCACTGATTGTTATAAGATGGTATCTGACCCCGGGGTCCATTGCACTGATTGTAATGTCAGAGAGAGGAGTGGAACAATTAGTTGTGTTGTTACATCGTCAACATCAAATAGCCATATTGTATTTTCTTTTTTTTTTATCTCTGTAGAGTATAGGCCCTGGGCAAAAGTAATAAATGAAATATCCATGTCCATATCCATTCCCTATTTGAATAATAGCTGCAGCTTATTTGACGGTAGGCATGCAATTAATTTAATTCCTAATTCATTTTAAACCTTATAACAAATACATTATTAAGGTAAATTGGTTTAATTCAAAAGACTATGTTATGAAATGATATAACTTGCCCAGTCCATTGCATTCTATAGAAAATACAAATTGACTAGATGTGTGTTGAATGTGTGTCTACACTGCAGTAAACCAAAACCCATGCGAATAAGCCTAACCAGTACACATAAATAACATCAGTATGTCCTTTCACCATGTGGCAGAGGCTTTTATCTAAAGTGCCGTATTGGATGGCCTACAGGGGAAAGGAACATTACCCTTTCAGTATTAGCAAACCACTCTTTTATCCACTTTACTGTATTAAGATAGAAAGCCTTTTTAAAGCAAAGAACCCCCTTGCTGCTCATAAAGTACAGTGGCAACAGCTGTCTGCTAAGTCTTGTCAACGGGCTGGACTTACTTACTGTATAATAGACCTTGTAACGTGATCTCAGCCTTTAAGTGAGAGGCAGCTAAAGCTCTGTAGGATTTTACACAGAATTTGTTTGGCACTGTGCCCATATGTGAATACCACCGTATAGAGTCCGCTATTGCAGCCATAGTAAATCATAGGCTAAAGGGCCTGGAACTGGATGAAGAAAGAAAAAAAGATGATGACCCACCTTGTTTCTTGAAGAGTTGGCTGCTGACGATTTCAGTCATGGAGAGCACCTTCTGTTTCTGGAGTTTCTCAGGGGGAATGCAGGAGTAGAAGTCGTACAGCAATTGAC